>NC_036852.1:8349886-8448163 GCF_002910315.2 Salvelinus sp. IW2-2015
TGTGTATTCTGTCCTTGTAGTTGTGAGCATTGTTGTAATATTTCTCTGTGTTCTGTTTTGCAGGGGGGTTCATGGCCATGTGCAAGGCTCTCGACCTTGGGCCTGGGCGGAGAACAATATAGAGGAACTCATTGCTAATGTGGTTGGTAAGTTCATACAATAACACATGTCCAACGCATGATCAAATACAATGCATTCGACATTCTATGTTAGTTTTATGATCATAACAGTTAACATGAGCTAGGGCTGAGATGGGGCTATTTATCGATGCATGTCGGTACCTTTACAGGCTTTTTGCACTGATATGCGACCAAAGGGATCCAATACACGGTCGTCATGGTTCCCTTTTTCACACAGCACTGTTAAAAGCCTGTAATCTCCAGCTCTCATAACGTTCATGGTTAAATTGTCAGGTAATTCTGATAGCTAATTATCGTTCTGTCTGGCTGTTGATGATTCATGACAGAGACCTCCGATCTGTGACTGGTTTTAAAAGGTAATTGCACCCTGGCATTGTGCCATATTTGCAGTGAGCAAAGTACAGCCAAACCAAACAACTGAAGACCTTTATGCTCCTCGGATGTCTTTTTTTGTGTGGAAAATGTAGGTTATCTGATTGCCAAATTCTATTAGGTAAAAATGTGTCCTGAAGTTATGTCAGAGCAATGGGAATTAAATCACGCCTGTGTGTTTGCGTACATGCGAACAGGGGGTAAAGCTGAGGAGGTTGCCTTGATGAACGGGTTAACGGTTAATCTGCACATTCTGCTGGTAAGATAATGTCAAAGTTTTATACAAATCGCCAACGTAAACATACATTATATACCGCGACTTTACATCAACAACATGTTACATATTTGCTTTGCAGCTGTCTTTTTACAAACCTACAGCAAAACGTCACAAAGTCCTTCTTGAGGACAAGGCTTTCCCCTCAGACCACGTGAGTCCAACGACACAGAACTTGTTTTAAACCTACAGGATGTTGGTGCAATGACTGCAGGTCCTTTTTTTTTTTCAAAGTCATTTGCATTCTTCAACTGCATTTCAACCACAATTCATGTTTTGCCCTAAAAATACACCTTTTGACAGTTGTATAATACTTGAGTGTGCAGGGCCTACTCTCCGTCATTTATCCTGTTGTAATAGAGTAGTCCACTGTTGTTATTCCCACCACATTGTATCTGTTGTCTCTGTGTTGGTGGAGGAGATGTTCATCATGTGCGATTTCTTCAGTATGCTGTGGAATCTCAGATCCAGTTGAAAGGATATGACCCTAAGCAAAGCATGCTGCTGATGAAGCCCAGACCGGTAAAAGTAGTCTTCATTTTTTTTCTATAATCCCTTTTGGGGCAATAGGACTTAAATACTAACTTTTTTATGTGCACCTTTCAAGGTACCGAAGGACATTGAGTATAAAGAGTAAAATTGAGTGTTGAGAAAGAGTTCATTAACAGTTATTAAAAGTGACATTTATATATATATTTATTTATTTATATGACCAACTGCCGTGTTTTCTACCTGTCAGGGCGAGGAGGTGCTGAGAACAGACGACATTCTGGACACGCTAGAGAAGGAGGGAGATTCCATTGCAGTGGTCCTGTTCAGTGGAGTGCAGTACTACACCGGACAGCTCTTTGATATGGCCGCCATCACTAAAGCTGGGCAGAAGAAGGTGAAAGGCCTACTTTAGAACCAATCCTCAGTGTCTTTTTCTCACCTGCACTGAGACCCTAATGTTTGTGTTTTTAAAGGGGGGGGTCTTTTTTGGGAAATGTTATTTCAACTTTTGAATTCATTCTTGATTGTCTATTAACTACTTCTAAACACTTTACAAATCCCCATAGAGCAGGGTTCCACAACGCCCAACTCACCCCCACCTGTATATACAAATGTATGTGGACACCCCTTCAAATGAGTGGATTTGGCTATTTCAGCCACACCTGTTGCTGACATGTATAAAATTGAGCATACGGCCATGCAATCTCCATAGACACAAATTGGCAGTAGAATGGCCTTACTGAAGTGCTCAATGACTGTCATCGTGGCACCGTCATATTTTTTTAACCTCTTTTTCTCACCAATTTCGTGATATCCAATTGGTAGTTAGTCTTCTCCCATTGCTGCAACTCCCGTATTGAGTCGGGAGAGGCGAAGGTCGAGAGCCATGCCTCCTCTGAAACACAACCCCGCCAAGCCGCACTGCTTCTTGACAGACTGCTCTCTTAACATGGAAGCCAGCCGCCATTGTGTCGGAGGAAATACCATACACCTGGCGACCGTGTCAGCGTGCATGCGCCCGTCCCGACACAGGAGTCGCTAGAGGACATCCCGGTCAGCCAAACCCTCCTCTAACCTGGACGAAGCTGGGCCAATTGTGTGCCGTCTCCCGGTCGCGACACAGCCTGGTATCGAACCTGCATCTGTAGTGATGTCGCTAGCACTGCGATGCAGTGCCTTAGACCGCTGCGCCATTCGGCAGGCCTAGTTCGTCAAATTTCTGCCCTGCTAGAGCTGCCCCATTCAACTGTAAGGGCTGTTATTGTGAATTGGAAACATCTACGAGCAACAACGGCTCAGGCGCAAAGTGGTAGGCCACACAAGCTCACAGAACGGGACCGACGAGTGCTGAAGTGCGTAAAAATCGTCTGTCCCTGGTTGCAACACTCACTACCAAGTTCCAAACTGCCTCTGGAAGCAACGTCAGCACAATAACTGTTTGTCGGGAGCTTCATGAAATGGGTTTCCATGGCCAAGTAGCAGCACACAAGCCTAAGATCACCATGCGCAATGCCAAGCGTCGACTGGAGTGGTATAAAGCTCACTGCCGTTGGACTGAGTGAGAACGCGTTCTGTAGAGTGATGAATTACGCTTCTCCATCTGGCAGTCCGACGGACGAATCTGGGTTCGGCAGATGCCAGGAGAACACTACCTGCCCCAATGCTTTAATGTTTTTGTCAAATATGATCTCTATTTGGGCTTCTTGCGGTCAATTTGTAGTCTACTAATTATTTGTAATTATTTTCCGGCCTCTGACCCACCGCTCAAGAAAAAAATTGACCCGCGGCTGAATATATTTTATGATCCCATGCCTTCTTAGAGGGTACTCCAACATGATCTGGATGGTGTTTTATGAAGGTTCAATTTAGACGGTCTAGAGTAACACTGCTCTCTGGTGTCAACTGTGATACTGTCACTACATTGCGACAAGGAAGTGAAGTCTTTGTTTATAATCAGTGGTTAAATTGGGCTGGAGTCACGCCCACCTACCTCCCTTCTAGATTCTATTTTTAAAGTGGACCCTCATATCAAAAGGGGGCATAAGCTTTATCTATACGTTATTAAACTCGCACAATTTCGATTTCCTGAACTCTCTTTAGAACCAATGGGAAGAGGATTTAGGTGAACAACTTTCAGACGAAACTTGGCAGAGTATGCTTCAGAGAATACATTCTTCATCTATTTGTCTAAGACATGCTGTAATTCAATTTAAAATAGTTAATCGGCTGCATTGGTCAAAGGCAAAATCATCCAAGATTAGACCAGAAATAGATCCCACTTGTGACCGATGTCTGCAGGCTCCTGCTACTTTATTACACGCTTTGGGCAGGCCCGAAATTGACATTTCTGGATATCAATTTTTGAGACGTTTTCTAAGATATTGGAGAGACCTATAGAACCTTTTGTGTTTTTTTGCATTATTCTGAGTGGCACCAAAGGAGGCCCCACAGGAGGCCCATCGAAACAGTTCTATGGAGTGGCACCACAGGAGGCCCCTCGACAGTTCTATGGAGTGGCACCACAGGAGGCCCCTCTAAACAGTTCTATGGAGTGGTACCACAGGAGGCCCCTCTAAACAGTTCTATGGGCCACATTCTGGCATTTACTTTTCTTCTAGCTAGACGTTGTCTACTATTTAAGTGGAAGGAATGGGTTTCCTTCTACTTTTAACCATTGGATAAATGAAGTTATGCAACATCTCAAGCTAGAGAAAATATGCTACTCCGTTAGGGGATCTGCAATTACATTTTCTAATATCTGGCAACCTTTCCTATCTTTTGCAGAAGACATGGACCAGCTAATTTCACCCAGTTAACTCCATAAACCAACCCGAATTTGTATAATTATTTAATACTTTTTTCTTAGATCTTTATTTTTTTACTATTTGATTATATTACTCATTGTATATCATGTCTGGTTTTGGGGTGGGGCTCTGTCAGAGCATGGGGGGGTTGTGGTGGGTTTGATTTGGTGGGGGATCTATGTGTGTTCTGCCCTCTACCTGTTCTGTCTGTTATCTGTAGAATCATAAAAAATGGCACACAAAAAAAAAACTTGGGTCTGGAGCTACCAGGAACCGGGCTCCTGCACATTGGGTCAAAAGGAGAAACAGACGGAGCCGAACTCCAGCAATTTAAGGTTTTGAAGAAAAAAATAGGAGAAACCAAGGTTAGGGTTAGGTTTGAACATATCGTTGAGGTTAGGATTATGCAAAGTTGGGGTTAGGGTTGTGGTTGAGGCTAGGGTTGAACTGGGATGTGGACATGAAGCTAGGCTTTGAATTGTGGATGAGGGTTAGAGTTGAACCAGGATGTGAACATGAACCTAGGATTAGGTTTAGAGGGGCTCTGAATTCCTAATTCAACCTCTATTTATAGTGGATAATGGCCATTCTATCCATTGTGTATAGTCAAGTTATTTCATCATGCTTCTATTGTATAATGTTGTTATTAACATTGGCTTTTGAGGTAATGAAGCATGTTATTTAAAACCAAAAAAGCATTTTGTCTGACAACAGCTGCTCCAACAGCGTCCTCTGTTGTCAGGGATGTGTAACAATTTGACGTGATTGGCTCGCAGGATTTGTCTGCATTCACCTCATGCAAGTGTATGACACCCATTTGAATTCACTCCATGCTGAGAATGACATTTGTCAAATAAACAGCAGTGCGTTGACAAGGAAATCTAAATGATGACTCTCAGGAGATGTCAAACCACACACACACACACACACACACACACACACACACACACACACACACACAGGGGGAAGCCTTCCCTCTCTGTCACATTTAGCAGGGCAATCAAAACAACCAGACTTAGAGTCCTAATGATCCACACAAAAATACCCCCACTAGGAATACATGAATAATTTATTAAGCTTGTCTTAAAAAGACACGCACGCACGCAAACGAACACACACACACACAGGCAAAACAAACAGACACAGACACACACACGCGCACGCTGATGAACTGCCTCTGATGCGTCCTGACTGCACAGCTTCGGCCTGCTGCCCTTAGCATCTGGCATGACGGTGCGTTTTTGCTCTTCCCACAGGGCTGCTACGTTGGTTTCGACTGTGCACACGCAGTGGGCAATGCAGAGCTGAAGCTGCACGACTGGGGAGTGGACTTTGCCTGCTGGTGCTCCTACAAGGTCAGCATTGGGGTTTGTGTGGCGAAATCAAGGCAAATGAACTGCTGGCAGTGGCTTCACGCTGTTTCCTGTCCAACACCTGCTGACACAGGAAGACAACAATATGTGGGGTAGAAACGTACTTGTCCGAGCTTAGTATTTCCAACAATGATTCTCTTGCAGTTGTCATCGATGCCCATTTCAAATATTGTAGATTATCATTGGTCTTCAATATTGTACAAAATAGGCAGATAAACTATGCAATGTGTTGGTAAGAGTTATTTTGTATTCATGTGTAGTATGTGAATTCTGGAGCTGGTGGACTGGCTGGAGCTTTTATCCATGAGAAGAATGCACATACAGTCAAGCCTGCGTGAGTATGACAGTGCAGTACAGCTCAGATTTGTGTTCATATTGCGTGTTGACATATGTTTTAACTACTTGTTACTTTTTCTCTCAGGCTCACGGGATGGTGGGGWCATAACTTGAAAACAAGGTTCCGCATGGATAATGGTATCAACATATTTGTGATCATGTTCTCATTTTAGTCCCMATACTGGGGACACATTGCAGAATGTTGCTTCAAGTTGGCATTGMCGGTCTCTAAGCAGYGATATCCATGAAGCTTGATTTACACTGACATCTTGTGGTCATTTTAGGGTATTACAGAAAATAGGWTATACTGTGTTCATTTCACCATTTCAGTCAAGCCAGAACCCAAATGAGTTCATCACGAACATCCWACATTTTTTCTTACCATAGAAATGGATCTACTACCTGGTATAAGTGGCTTTCGGCTATCAAACCAACCCATCCTGCTGGTGTGTCCACTGCAAGCCAGTTTAGAGGTGATTGGAACCATTTTGTTTTTTCATATCTATTTCATACAGCAGATATTAGAACTTGTTTGTACTCATCTCGCTAATCATGGAGTTTAAAAGTGACCTGTAAAAGGTTGTAACTGTTATAATAAGCAGGGTTGGMGTCAATTTCAGTCAATCRAGGAAGTACAGTGAATGTCAAATTCTCTTCAGTGTTTTTCAATTAGGAGAATTTGGAATTGGAATTTGGTTTACTTTCTGAAATGACTGGAATTGAAATGGAATTGAGCCCAGCCKTGGCAATAACTGATTAGTTGTCAATCTTTGTCAATACGTCCAGGTCTTTGCTATGACCAGTATGGCAGCTCTGAGGAAGAAGTCCAGACTTCTGACGGGTTATTTGGAGTGTCTGATCCAGCACTACTACAACAAGGACGAGTCCCAGCCTCACAAGCCCTACGTCCATATCATCACTCCCTCCCACCCTGAGGAACGAGGCTGCCAACTCTCCCTCTCTTTTTCTGTCCCCATCGCAGCCATATTCCAGGAGCTGGAGAAGAGGGGCGTCGCTGTGAGTGGCTTCATATATAATAAACTCAGCAAAAAAAGAAACGTCCTCTCACTGTCAACTGCGTTTATTTTCASCAAACTTAACATGTTTAAATATTTGTATGAACATAACAAGATTCAACAACTGAGACATAAACTGAACAAGTTCCACAGACATGTGACGAACAGAAATTGAATAATGTGTCCCTGAACAAANGCAATGCAGAGCTGAAGCTGCACGACTGGGGAGTGGACTTTGCCTGCTGGTGCTCCTACAAGGTCAGCATTGGGGTTTGTGTGGCGAAATCAAGGGCAAATTAACTGCTGGCAGTGGCTTCACTCTGTGTCCTGTCCAACACCCGCTGACACAGGAAGACCACAATATGTGGGGTAGAAATTGACTTGTTCCAGCTTAATATTGCCAACAAGGATTTTCTTGCAGTTGTTATCGATGCCCATTTGAAATATTGTAGATTATCCTCGGTCTTGAATACTGTAGAAAATAGGCAGATAGACTATGCAATGCGTTGACAGAGTTATTTTGTATTCATGTGTAGTATGTGAATTCTGGAGCTGGTGGACTGGCTGGAGCTTTTATCCATGAGAAGAATGCGCGTACAGTCAAGCCCGCGTGAGTACGACAGTGCAGTACAGCTCAGATTTGTGTTCGTTGACTATGTTAAAACATATAACTACTTGTTACTTTCTCTCTCAGGCTCATGGGATGGTGGGGACATAACTTGAAAACAAGGTTCCGCATGGATAATGGTATCAACATATTTTTGATCGTGTTCTCATTTTATTCCTTATACTGGGACACATTACAGAATGTCGCTTCAAGTTGCCATTGTCGGTCTCTAAGCAGAGATATCCATGTAGCTTGCTTTACACTGACATCTCCTGGTCATATTAGGGTATTACAGAAAATGGGTTATACCGTGTTCATTTCACCCTTTCAGTCAAGCCACATGAATTCATCACGAACATCCTACATTTTTTATTACCATAGAAATGGATCTACTACCTGGTATAAGTGGCTTTCGGCTATCAAACCAACCCATCCTGCTGGTGTGTCCACTGCAAGCTAGTTTAGAGGTGACTGGAACCAATTTGGGTTTTTCATATCGATTTCATACAGCAAATATTCGAACAAGTTTGTATTCATCTCTCATATCATGGAATTTACAAGTGACCTGTAAAAGGTTGTAACTGTTGTTATAACCAGGGTTGGGGTCAATTGCATTTCTATTCTAGTCAATCCAGGAAGTACACTGTAATTCAAATGGTCTTCAATGCTTTTCAAGTAGGAGAATTTGGAATTGGAATTTTGGTTACTTTCTGAATTTAAATGGGATTGACTCCTGCCCTGGCAATAACTGTTCAGTTGTCAATTTTTGCCAATACGTCCAGGTCTTTGCTATGACCAGTATGACAGCTCTGAGGAAGAAGTCCAGACTTCTGACGGGTTACTTGGAGTGTCTGATCCAGCACTACTACAACGAGGATGAGGCCCAGCCTCACAAGCCCTACGTCCATATCATCACTCCCTCCCACCCTGAGGAACGAGGCTGCCAACTCTCCCTCTCTTTCTCGGTCCCCATCGCAGCCGTTTTCCAGGAGCTGGAGAAGAGGGGCGTCGCTGTGAGTGGCTTCATATATACAATAGTAGTACAGTATTGGCGAGTTTCCCAGACCCATATTAAGCCTAGCCTGGACTAAAAAGCGCTGTCTAAAATAAATACAAATTCACTTCAAAAAAGTAATAATTAATTGACCATGCTTTTTAGTCCAGACGTGGGCTTACATTTAATTTGGGTACGAAACACAAGCCCTTAACATGTATGCTGAACAAAATATAAACGCAACATGTGAAGTCTTGGTTTCATGAGCTGAAATAAAACATCCCAGATCATTTTCCAGATCATTTTAAGAAAGCTTATTTCTCTCAAATGTTGTGCACAAATGTATGTACATCCTTGTTAGTGAGCATTTCTCCTTTGCCAAGATAATCAATCCACCTGACAGGTGAGGCATATCAAGAAGCTGATTAAACAACCGCAGCCCAGGTCCTCCATACCTCCTTTATGTCTGTAATAAAGCACTTTTGTGGGGGAAAAACTAATTCTGACTGGCCCTCCCAGGCCCACCCATGGCTGTGCCCCTGCCCAGTCATGTGAAATCCATAGATTAAGGGTATAAATTAATTGATTTCCTTCTATGAACTGTAACTCAGTAAAATCTTTGAAATTGTTGCATGTTGCGTTTATATTTTTTGGACATTATAAATGTGTTTTACGCATGAGTATACGTACATAGATTAAAATCTATATTTTGTAATGGACTGTTTTGATCTATTCTCTCCATGCCGTCTCAGTGTGACATGAGGGAACCCAACGTCCTACGCATCGCTCCGGTACCGCTGTACAACTCCTTCAGTGACGTACACCGCTTCATCACTGTTCTAGGATCAGCTCTGGCTGCCGGCAAAGAACTACAACAATGATAGAAACAGTCTTATTGTTACCTCACCTTTCAGAGTGTTTTTGACAATGCAGTATAAAAACATACTGTTTTTATTGACAATGTGCTGGAGTCATTGACAGGTCTTCTGAACTACTGTCCCAAAGAATTGCAATATGTTTTGGCTAGGCTACTCAGTAAAACTAAATTGGTTGGAATTGTATCCCTACTCAACATTTTGTGAGACAAGTTTGTTACTATACAATGTCAAATAATAATACATTTATTTGGAATCGGAGTCAATGCTGAGACCAAGGTCTCTTTTCCAGATGAGCTCTGTATAGCTCGCATCCACTACAAGAACATGGTAATTGCCTACGGAGCAGCAAGAGGAACTGCCCCTCCCTACCTTCAGGCTCAACCATACACATCAAAATACAATAAACACATTAAACTACAACTCACATGCAAATTTAAAATGACAGGACAGAGAAAAGCTTGGACTGGGATGAGCCGGAGCTGACCTTCCGTGGGCGTGGGAGGGCCAATAGACCAGAGGTGGCATAACAGAGTCCTCGTGTTGGGGTGTAGGGAATGAGCAGAGCCTGAAAGTAGGGAGGGGCAGTTCCTCTTGCTGCTCTGTAGGCAATACCATGGTCTTGTAGTGGATGTGAGCTTTGACTGGAAGCTAGTGGAGTGTGCGGAGGAGTGGGATGACATGGGAGACCTTGGGAAGTTTGACAATCATGCGGGCTGCAGCGTTCTGGGTAAGTTGCAGGGGTTTGATGGCACAAGCAGGGAGCCCAGCCAACAGCGAGCCTGGATTTGGACCTGCGTGTAGGGTCGTACTCTACGGATGTTGTAGAGCATGAACCTGCAGGAGTGAGCCACTGCTTTGATGTTTGCAGAGAACGACAGGGTGTCGTCTAGGGTCACGCCAAAGTTCTTTGAACTCTGGGAGGGGAACACTGGAGTTGTCAACCATGATGGAGAGGTCATGGAGCGGGCAGGCCTTCCCCGGGAGGAAGAGCAGCTCTTGTTGAGCTTGAGGTGGTGGGCCGACATCTAAGCTGAGATATCTGCCAGGCAACGCAGAGATGCTTGACTTAACCTGGCTGTCAGAAGTGGGGGGAGAAGAAAGGTAGTTGAGGGTCATCCACATAGCAATGACAGGAGAGACCATGTGAGGATATGACGGAGCCGAGTGACTTGGTGTATAGAGAGAAGAGGAGAGTGCCTAGAACCGAGCCCTGGGGGACAGTAGTAGTGAGAGTATGTGGTGCAGACACAGATTCCACGTCACCTGATAGGAACGGCCTCCAAGAGTGCATAGCCTGAGACGCCCAGCCCTGAGAGGGTGAAGAGGAAGATCTGATGGTTCATGATGTCGAAGGCAGTGGATAGATCTAGGAGAATGAGAACAGAGGAGAGAAAGTCAGTGCGGAGAGCCTCCGTGACCCAGAGAAGAACAATATTGGTTGAGTGACCCGTCTTGAAGCCTGACTGGATAGGGTCAAGAAGATCATTCTGAGGGAGATAGCGAGAGAGTTGGAAAAGAAAGAAGTGATACCAGTCAGAGGGGTCAAGTCAATCAATCAAATGTATTTATAAAGCCCTTTTTCGATCAGCAAATGTCACACAGTGCTATACAGAAACTCAGCCTAAAACCCCAAACAGCAAGCAATGCAGATGTGGAAACACAGTGGCTAGGAAAAACTCCCTTGAAAGGTAGGAACCTAGGAAGAAACCCAGAGAGAAACCAGGCTCTGAGGGGTGGCCAGTCCTCTTCTGGCTGTGCCGGGTGGAGATTATAAGAGTACATGGCCATTTAAGGCCAGATTTTTCTTCAAGATGTTCAAAGATGGATGACCAGCAGGGTCAAATAATAATCAGTGGTTGTAGGGGATGCAACAGGTCAGTATCTCAGGAGTAAATGTTAGTTGGCTTTTCATAGACAAGCATTCAGAGGTCGAGACAGCAGGTGCGGTAGACCGAGAGAGTCGAACTGGAGCAGCAACACTACCAGGTGGACTGGGGACAGCCAGGAGTCATCAGGCCAGGTAGACCTGAGACATGATCCGTCCCACGGCACATGGACTATTGCAGCATAGATACTGGAGACTGAGACAGGTGGGTCGGGGGACACAGGGCCAACCAGGCAGTTTATAACCACAACCACTTTGCCAAAGCACAGCCCCCACACCACTAGAGGGATAAACAGACAATTTACTACCCTGAGAGAAGGCCAAGTATAGCCCACGAAGATGTCCTCCACCACAAGAGCCCGAGGGGCCGCAAAACCGGACAGGAAGATCAAGTCTGACTCAACCCACTCAAGTGACGCACCCCTCCTGGGGACGGCATTGGAGAGCACTAGTAAGCCAGTGACTCAGTCCCTGTAATAGCGTCAGAGGCAGATAATCCCAGTGGAGAGAGGGGAGCCGACCAGGCAGACAGCAAGGGCGATTCGTCACTACAGTGCCTTGTCATTCACCTTCGCACCCCTGGGCCAGAATTCACTCAATCATAGGACCTACTGAAGAGATGAGTCTTCAGTAATGACTTAAAGGTCAAGACTGAGTCCCTCACATGGATAGGCAGACCATTCCATAAAAATTGAGCTCTATAGGAGAAAGCCCTGCCTCCAGCTGTTCGCTTAGCTTCTTGTGACTGTAGTGTAGGTGTAGGTATGTACAGCAGGACCAAAACAGAGAGATAGGTAGGAGCAAGCCCATGTAATGCTTTGTAGGTTCGCAGTAAAACCTTGAAATCAGCACTAGCCTTAACAGGAAGCCGATGTAGAGAGGCTAGCAGTGGAGTAATATGATTTGTTCTAGTCAGGATTCTAGCAGCCATGGTTAGCACTAGTTTATTTACTGCTTTATCCGGGTAGCCAGAGATTAGAGCATTGTAGTAGTCTAATCTAGAAGTGACAAAAACATGGATTAGCTTTTTGGACAAAAAGTTTCAGATTTTTGCAATGTTACGAAGATGGGAAAAAAGCTGTCCTTGAAATATACTTGATATGTCCGTCAAAAGAGAGATCAGGGTATAAAGTAACGCCGAGGTCATTCACAGTTTTATTTGAGACGACTGTACAACCATCAAGATTGTCAGATCCAACAGCAGATATCTTTGTTTCTTGGGACCTCGAACTAGTATCTCTGTTTTGCCCGAATTTAAAAGTAAAATGATTGCCTCCATCCACTTCCTTATGTCTGAAACACATGCTTTTCCAGGGTAGGCAATTTTGGGCCTTCACCATGTTTCATCGAACTGTACAGCTGTGTTTCATCCGCATAGCAGTGAAAGTTGACATTGTGTTTCCAAATGACATCACCAAGAGGTAGTGTACATATATACATATAGTGAAAACAATAGTGGTCCTAAAATGGAACCTTGAGGAACGCCAAAAAGTACAATTGATTTGTCAGAGGACAAACCATCCACAGAGATGAACTGATATCTTTCTGACAGATAAGATCTTAACCAGGCAAGAACTTGTCCGTGTAGACCAGGGGTGGGCAACTCCAGTCCTCTTGATTGGTGTCACACTTTTTCTCCCCTAGCAAACACAGCTGATTAATCAAATTGCATTCTAAACTGAAGATCATGAATTGTTGATTATTGGAGTCAGGTGTGTTAGCTGGGGCTGGGGCAAAACTGTGACACCAATCAGGCACTCGAGTACTGGAATTGCCTACCCCTGGTGTAGACCAATTAGGGTTTCTAATCTCTCCAAAAGAATGTGGTGATCAATGGTGTCAAAAGCAGCACTAAGGTCTAGTAACACGAGGACAGATGCAGAGCCGTGATCCGACGAACCGTTAAAATGTAATTTACCACCTTCATGAGTGCAGTCTCAGTGCTATGATGGGGTCGAAAACCAGACTGAAGCATTTCATATACATTATTTGTCTTCAGGAAGGCAGTGAGTTGCTGCGCAACAGCGTTTACAATTTTTTGGGGGAGGTATGGAAGATTCAATAGAGGCCGATAGTTAAAAAAATGTCCAGGTCAAGGTTGGGCTTTTTAAAGAGAGAATTTACTGCTAGTGAGTTTGGTACACATCCAGTGGATAGGGAGCCATTTATTATGTTCAACATAGGAAAGCCAAGCACAGGAAGTATCTCTTTCAGTAGTTTAGTTGGAATAGGGTCCAGTATGCAGCTTGACGGTTTAGAGGCCATGACTATTTTCATGAATGTGTCGAGATACAGGATTAAAAAACTTGAGTGTCTCCATTGATCCTAGGTCTTGGCAGTTCTGTGCAGACTCCGGATAACTGAGCTTTGGAGAAATATGCAGATTCAAAGAGGAGTCTGTAGTTTGCTTTCTAACGATCATGATGTTTTCATCAAAGAAGTTCCTGAATTTATCACTGCTGAAGTGAAACCTCTCTTGTTGAATGCTGCTTTTTAGTTAGCTTTGTGACAGTATCAAAAATAAAAGTTGGATTGCTGTTCTCCTCAATTAGGTTGGAGAAATAGGATGATTGAGCAGTAGTGAGGGCTATTCGATATTGTACAATACGGTTTTTCCAAGCTAGACGGAAGACTTCCAGTTTGGTGGAGCGCCATTTTCGTTCCAATTTTCTGGAAGCTTGCTTCGGGGCTCGGGTATTTTCTGTATACCAGCGAGTAAACTTCTTGTGAAAAATGTTGTTTGTTTTTAGGGGTGCGACTGCATCTAGGGTATCACGTAAGTTTAGATCCTTAGGTGGTTAACCGATTTTTGTACTCCGACGTCCTTGGGTAGGTGGAGGGAGTCTGGAAGGGCATCTAGAAATCTTTGGGTTGTCCGAGAATTTATAGCACGGCTCTTGATGATCCTTTGTTGGGGTCTGAGCAGATTATTTGATGCGATTGCAAACGTAATAAGATGGTAGTCTGATAGTACAGCATTTTAAGGAAAAACATTTAGATCCACAATATTTATTCCACGGGACAAAACTAGATCCAGTTTTGACAGGGATTATCCAGTTGCTGTAGATTTCAATGACCTGAAGCATGACATTTCCACCTTTAGATTTTGTGGCATAGAGAAAGTTCAGATATCAGACAGGGGAGGAGATATTAATAATACTCTGAGTAAAAGAGAATGTTTTGGGATTTTCACCCTCCAGACATTATTTCCTAAAGGACTTAATGATGAAATGCCTGTTTGTTATGTTGTGAATTTGAACATGAAATATGTGTCTATTGTAGATTATTCTGACGTTTTTCGTACGATGTACCCAATGACTAATGAAAACTTGCTATGTCCTCATTGAGGTTTTACAGACATGTTCAATACGCCTTATTTATACACTTTTGTAATATTTATGAAATGCATATTGTTATATTTGGTAGCACTTTTGTTTTTGTTTTTCCTTTGCCTCCAACCCCCTTCGATGTGTAGAACGAATGTGGGTGGGGCCAGGTCTACATAAGGGTACAAATTTTTAAAAATCACAAAAGCTCTGACGAAGGCCATGAGGCCGATACGTAAGCTTATTAAATATCGGTGATACTATCAAGAGCAGTGTGCGGTTTCCTTTTTCCTTCATTTTGGTCAATTTAAATTTGCTGTCATAAATGTTAGCAACACCTCCGCCTTTGCGGGATGCATGTAAATAAATGAGATGCCTCATTTAACACAGTAAATTCATCAGGCTTGAGCCATGTTTCAGTCAGGCCAATCACATCAAGATTATGATCAGTGATTAGTTCATTGACTATGTTGGTTTCTTGAGGAGGGGAGTGACTCGGGACATTTTGAAGTCAAAGGGGACGCAGCCAGTGGTCAGGGATGAGTTAATGAGTGAAGTGAGGAATGGGAAAAGGTCTCCAAAGATGGTTTCCCCTCCAGGGAGGAGGGGATTGGGTTGAGCGGGCAGGTTGGTGGGTGGCCGGACTTCACTAGTTGTAGCATTTAATCTGGAGAGCGAGGGAAGAAAGAGATCAAGGTCGTTCTATTTGAGTGGGTCCAGTGGCTCAATAGGCTGAGTGAATGAAAAGTGGATGTCGTCTAGGGAGGGAGAGTGGACGATTAAGGAGGAAGGAGTTTCCTAGAAGAAGCCTATTTGAATTCTTAATTTCTTAACTAACTCATCAACATGCTTTTTGAAAGATAGCTTTTCGTCAATCCAGATGCTCAAATATTATAGGCAGGGACATGATCAATGATGGCACCATCCAAAGTAAGTATGAATAAATCATCAGATGCGTTTTTACGTGATTTGGAAAATAACATATACTTGGTGTTACTTGCATTAAGTACCAATTTCAGTTCAACAAAGGCTTTCTGCAGGGCAATAAAGACAGATTCAAGTTCTGAAAGAGCCTGGTCAGCTGAGGGGGCAATAGCATACACCACAGTGTCATCTGCATACAGGTGAAAGTATATATATTTTTACAGTTAAACCAATATTTGGTCATTTAAATAGTGAAAAGAACCAGACCAAGAATCGATCCATGTGGGACACCCTTTGTTATGTCAAGAAACACCGATTTTTACACCGTTAGTAAAAAAACACTGTGTTCTGTCCTTTAAATAATTTTCAAACCAGCTACACGCAGTCTGGTCCAGGCCAATTGATGAAGCCTCTGAATAAGTAATGAATGAACCACAGTGTCGAAGGCTTTAGACATGTCAATGAAAAGGACCACACAATGTTTCTTTTTATCTGGTCTGGAACCTGACTGGTGTACATTTAGAATACATTTTGTAGTTAAAAAGTATCTAAGTTGAGTATTTACCAAGGATTCTAGAATTCTTTCTGATCTGTGGTGGTTGGTGGCATTTATCTTTTATTTTTTGAGCATGGTCTTGTTTCTATTACAGCATATTGGATGACTGTCACTTATTCACCAAGCTCAATGTAACATGGATAGGTTTAGGCTACTTACTACATGATACTCAATTTGTCCATATAACTATCACGAGGTTGCTACAACCTGCCCTATGAATGAAAGTAAACAACAGGTCGAGAGTAATTTGAGTAATCAAGGTGACAGCCATTGACACATTTAATACCACCTTGCACAATATAGTACCACCTTAATACCACCTTGCACCACCTTGCACAATATCATTATTCCAACAGTTGCAAACTAGAGTTTCTATTAAACAAATTCAGGTAATGTTTATCCCCGTTTCGTTCTGTTTGCTTCCATTTAAGAAACGTTTTTCAACAGAATCAGCAGAATGAATACACCTCTGATCACACACAAACACAGTTCACTTTCATAGCATACAGATCATTGTGTAAATCCTTCTCGCATCTATGCACTTTCCTCCTCTCAGCTTTTCCCTTTGCTTGTGGACTTCAGTGCACAACACATCAGGTGTCTGTGACCAGGTGAAAAAACCTTTCCAAGCCAAACCTTCATATCATAACCGGTAACCACTACACAAAGACTACATCGTTGTCACCATATTAGCTAACGTCAAGTTAACAACATAGCTACTAGAACTAACGCGTTAGTAAATCTTGCAGTACACCGGCGGGCCCCGGTGGCAATAAATTAATAAAACCAAAATCTTACCTTGACTTGGAACAGTTCCAGTGTTGGATATCCATAGCCAAACAGGTAACATAGCATCCCTCTCTGTTAGAGCCAGGTGTTTGAGTAGGCTAAAGTAGCTAGCTAGCTGCATTTGCTAGCTAAGTAAGTGACAATAAAAGTGAAAAGAAATACAAAAATGAAAACACTCTCTCACTCGCTTCTCCTTAATTTTTGAAGAAATTAATTTGTTAAAAACTGTTCAACTATTGTCTTTCTCTTTGAGCATAATACTACCACATTTTATGCACTGCAGTGCTAGCTAGCTGTAGCCTATGCTTTCAGTACAAGATTCATTCTCTGATCCTTTGATTGGGTGGACAACATGTCAGTTGATTTCATTCTGTAAGAGCTCTGATAGGTTGGAGGACGTCCTCCGGAAGTTGTCATAATTACTGTGTAAGTCTATGGAAGGGGTTGAGAACCACGAGCCTCCTAGGTTTTGTATTGAAGTCAATGTACCCAGAGGAGGACAGAAGCCAGCTGTCCTCTGGCTACACCATGGTGCTACCCTACACAGTGCTGTTAAGGCTACTTTAGACCTTCATTTGTGAATTTGTGAATATATTTAGTATAGTTTATCTAAAATTACCAACTTTTTTTTATGTTACACTATTTTTATTTTTATGAAATTTACTGAGGAGGATGGTCCTCCCCTTCTTCCTCTGAGGAGCCTCCACTGTTGCTAGTGTAGAAAGTTTGAAAATGGGGAGAATTATTTAGGTCACACTGGTCACCACCTTTGTGAAGGGGGAATATATCAAGACCCCCCTTCCAGACCTTGCCGAGATAAAATGCTGATTAAAAACATCATTTATTTAAAAAATCTCAGTAGTGATGCCAGTCTGACACAACTTTCTTAGACAAGGAAGGAGAGTAATTTCCACGCTTAAGACAGATCACCAGCAGAGTCTGAGATAGAACTTAGAAAGTATCTAGGTTTAGCTTTCTTGATCGAGGAAGTGCATCTATTTCTCAGTTTCCTGAAAAACTGCCAATAAGATACAGTCAGTTTTTCTAGCCTTGGCCCAAGCCTGATTTATCATCATAACAAGATCTGAATGTTCTGTAGAGAACCAAGGATTTGTTATATTTTTTACTCTAAGGCGTTTAACGGGAGCGTGTTTGTCCGCCAGAGAGATAAAATAGAAATAGCACTCCCCCCATATTTTGGTTAGGCTTGCCTCTGCCCTCCCATGCCCCTCCCCCCTGTGTTTTGGTGAGGCCTGCCGCCCCCCTCCCATGTACTCCCCCCATATTTTGTTGAGGCTTGTGTCTGCCCTCCCATGCACCCCCAACCCATATTTTGGTGAGGCCTGCCTCCCCCCTCCCATGCACCCCCACCCCATATTTTGGTGAGGCCTGCCTCCCCCCACCCATATTTTGGTGATTCTTGCCTTGCAGATATGCATCCCAGCCCGCCCCAGCATGGGGTGTGCAAATGGCAGGATTTCATGATTTAGAAACTCCATCCTTCTCCTTCCTGCATTACACACCTCAGTAGCCTGCAGTCCACTTCCTAGCAATTAGCGCTCACTTCATTACATGTTGGGTTGCTCCTAATGTAGCTCCTGTGTTTATGCACTATTACCTTGATGGATGTCTATCCCACAATTAGACATAATTGGCATATCAATATGCAGAAGCTAAATGGATTAACCTTCTCTAAAACTAATGAGCACTCCCATGACCAGCTGGGGAATGGACCAGAATTAGCATTTGTCATTTTTGGGGGTTTGATGATAATATAGAAATAAATAATTTAATAAGGGGTTAGGGGGGTATTTCCTTTGTCTTTGGTAACTTAACCCCAAGATTGTATGCATGTAAAATATGTATTAAATGTAGAGATACTCTACTAAGTAACAGGGATTGTTGATAATATTGGTTCATGCAGTAACATATTAAAACAGGCAACATGAAAAGGTATGCACAACAATGCTACAATACTACTAACAACACTGTACTACCAGTATACTGTACATCCTTATACCATTGGAAATATATCTGATTCCCTGATTCCTTCTAGTCTAGTTGCTCGTTCGTGCACCGCTCCAGTGAGAAGCGTTACCTAGCTGATTAGTTACAGAGAATATTGACCGACCAACCTGACTGTGTTCAGTACCTTCTAACCCTGATTTCCTTTGCATTCATTTTCAGAACTCTTTGTAATCTAATCACCGACAGCAGCCTTGGTGGTGCTGGGTTTGGTTGCTGGCAGGGATGATGATTTGTGGATGTTCCTCTACATACCCTGAAAATCCAGGAGGACGCATTGATTCGCGTTCTCTGCCAGATTCCCGTATTGAGGGGAGGTGTGTGTGTGTGTGTGTGTCAGCTGAATCACCATCAGCAAAGAGTCTTGTTAAACATCTGGCCTCTGACACCAGGGAGACTCAGATACCGGCAGCTTTAGCAGAGCGATCGTCTACCGTGCCAAACTCTGAAACACATCTGACAACCTGCTCAAGTAGCAGCATACTGCATGATTCATTCTGGATATACTTTCTTCTTTTAGGAAACAGAAGTATTGGAAGATATCAATGCAGTGCTGCAGCATTAGAAATGCTGAAAGAAGAGGAATGATTGCCTTGTTGAAATCACGGTATATTTTATCACTTGCCGAAGTGGGTGAAATATTTTTGACCAAATACGAAGACGTATAAGACAATGGTTATTAACCATATGGAATAAATATGATATACTAATACTGTACATTTTTGATCAAATCAGCCTTGACTGTTTAGCTCAGATTTTTTGTGTCAGAAGATTCCGAAACACCTCCTTCCTTTTGCACCTAACATCTTCCAGGTTATGACCCATCCGTCTCTTTATATTAGGCCTGGGGTATTGTTGCAGGGCTCATTACATACACTGTCTGTGATATGAGCTTGACGTTCACATCAAGTGACAGATGTAAAGCTTGACTAATTCACACTGACACTTGGCATGAAGGTACTGAAATGGCAGACTTCGTCCCCGACTGTTTGTGTTCCTATACTAAGCAACTTATTTGGACAACCGCTGCTTCAGTGTGCACAGACGTGGTGGATTTGAAATACTTCAATTTTGTCACTTTTGTCACATTGTCTCTCGCTCCCCCTCTCCCTCTCTCTCTCTCTCCCTCTCTCCCTCTTTCTACAAGGACATGTTAAACTAGCATAGCGGTGGTCCTGCCAGCAGACTGCAGGTACAGTAATAGGGATTGAGAGCTGTATGCGTCAACCTTAATTACCCTTAAATAGCAGCCCCTCGGGCTTCTTTCTACACTCCGCGTGTCTCTGATTTGACAGATTGAAAAGGTAGCCAGAGAGGCGAGGTATGAGACTTTTCAGCCTATGAATTAATTGTACAGGAACTAAACCATGACCGCCAACCCCAGATAGGGAACTTTAGTGACCATTTCTCCAGAAAGGTCTCGTCACACTATTGTAGCTAGCTTCACTAAGGACTGATTCCTTAGTCGTATTCCTAAATGACATGCAGTAATGGTTACCGGTATTCAACTCTAGCTTAGGTATTCTGTCTCAAGCTGGTGACCTTGTTCTGAGCATCATAGTGGTTTGGAAATCAAATAAGGATTTTCCTATACAGTATATCTCAAATCATGCCAATTTACCTGGCCTTACATGTTCCAGGTTCAGTTTGAAGCATTGCACTTTAATCCCACTCATTTAGGTCCCTTTTCAGTCCGGCGGCAGCCATACTAGCTCTGTGAGAAATGGACAATAAGTTGCAGCTTCAAGTTATCAAAGAGATCCATCAAAGGGCTTTACACTTTTCAAGAAGTGGATAAAAGGCTTGTTTTCAGCCAGAAAAGTAGCTTGTTGGAAGAAGAAAAAAAAGAAACAGCTTCATAAATAAGAGAAAAGGAGAAATAAGAAATATAAGGCTAAATAGAAGGGAGTGCTTAAGAAAAGAAAGCTGGCTGGCGTTTCTTTTTTCATGTTCAAATGATTTCAATCCCAAATCACATCATTTAACCTTGTTAGCATCTGAGCTGATTTCCATATTAACAACCTCTTCAGAACCTTCAAAGTCTTGAATAATTGACAACAAATGAAATGTTTTAATTGTCGCCGGTCGGCACATAGTATGTTTAATGTTTTATATGTGGCTGGCTGCTTCCTCCTAGCTAATTATGCAGATGATGCATTTGTCGGCTAGCTAGACCCCCGTCCCTTCCTGTCCCTCCCTGCCCCTTCCTGTCCCTTCCTCTCCCTCCGATCTATCGGTACTTGGTTCAACGTTTTCAGACTGGAGCGCACACACGCATGCATACTCGCGCACACATACACACACACACACACACAAGCTAGTAATTAACTAGAGGAATGCTCAATGACCTGCACCAGAGTCAAACCTCTGCCAATAAAGCCATTGTTTAGCCACAGAAGTATTGGGATAATTAACATTTTAAATGAGCTCATAGTTAAAAAGGGAACAGTCTTATTCATAGTGATGGTGTTGTAATAGCTAGGTCAGCATAGGAGAGGACTGAGTTATTGATGACACACACACACACACACACACAGTTATTGATGACTGTCTGTCAAAGCCATTTACTGCATTTAATCTACATTTCTTAGTATGATGTGATTATGTGGACAGTACACACAGAGGAGGTGTAGAGTTACAGTTAATATAACATGGATTGATTGAGGATACAACTGCTGATATGGAATGACAGCGATCATGTCCAAAGGAGACAGATAGCGAGAGAGCTTGCGTGTGTTCTATAAGTGGATGCATGTGTAAGCTTATTTGTGTGTGTGTGTGTGTGTATCCATATGTGAGTGTCTCTGCATATACTGTATGTGTTTGAAACAGATGAGAGTCAGTGCCCAGTCAGGTCTGAGTATGTATCCTGAAGACACTGTCAGGCAGGATTGATTTCCACTTTCCCATTTTATACAAGTGTTCCTGTAATACAGCTGACCCCCACATTGCGTTACCTTGTCATTCTGCGAAACAGATCAAAGCTGGAAATAGCCGGACTGTGACCTTGAACTCAGAGCAGAACGGAGGAGCAACAGAGAAAGTGAGGAGTGACACACACACACACAAGCACGCTACCCCCCACCCCCAGCACACACCACACACACACCACACACACACACAGAGCAAAATAGGAAAATTCTGTTACAGATTATTTTGCCATGGGGACAGTAGAGGGCAGACAAACACTGTTAAAAATAAGAAAAAATGGCTGGTTTTTGGCTGACCACAAACACATTGGGTTTCTCTGAAACATAGTGTTGGGTTTGACATTCTAAGTCTCAACTGACCTGGCTGTATACAGATATATATGTTAAATATCAAATATATTTGTTAAATGTATAAATTATATCATGATTGATACATATAGTGAACTACACTCAGTGTACAAAACATGACAACAAAACATTACGAATACCTGCTCGTTCAAAGACATAGACTGACCAGGTGAATCCAGGTTAAAGCTATGATTCAGTGTAGATGAAGGGGAGGAGACAAGTTAAAGAAGGGTTTTTAAGCCTGGAGATAATTGAGACATGGAATGTGTGTGTGCCATTCAGAGAGTGAATGGGCAAGACAAAATATTGTGGTTCCTTTGAACGGGGCATGGTAGTAGTAATGACGATCAGTGCTGTTTAAGATGAGACAGGACAATATTTTGTAAATTTTTATGAGCATGCCCTTTTTATTTCTATTACAGCATGTTGGATGACTGCCATTCACATTCCATTCACCCAGCTCAATGTGACATCGACAGGTTTAGGCTACTACATGATACTAACATTTTCCCTATACCCATCATGATGTGGCTACAACCTAGCCTACGAATGAAAGTTTACAACGTAGGTGCACAGGTCAAGAGACATTTGAGTAATCAAGGTGACAGACATTGACACATTCAGTACCGCCTTGCAAACTCTTGCCTGTATCTTGCTGATCTTTGGTGTAATCACTAGTCCGACAGTTGCAAAGGAAAGTTTCTATTGGACAAATTCTGGTATGTTTTTCCCGCTTGTGTTCCATTTGCTTCCATTTTAAAATAAGTTTTAATCGGCGGAATGAATACACACAAACACAGAACTAGCAGTCTCATATAAAGGGCATGATTACTTTGCTCGTTACATTTATAATTCCTTCTCTCATCTACGCTCCTTCCTCCGTTCACCTTTGCCCTTTGCTTGTGGACTTCAGTGCACAATACAACAGCTGCCTGTGACCAGGCGAGAACCTTTCCAAGCCAAACTTTCATACCATAACCGCTACACACAGCCTACATTGTTTTCACCATATTAACGTCATAGACATAGCTACTGGAACTAACGCGCTATCATGGAGTACAGTATACAGTATACAATCATGCAGTACAGTATACAGCAAGCAGTTTAGCAGTTTCACCAGCAGGCCCCGGTGGCAATAAATTAATGAAACCCAAAGCTTACATTAACTAGGAAGAGATCCAGTGTTGGATAGCCATAGCCAGCTAGCTAACATAGCATCACTCTCTGTTTGAACCAGGTGTTGAAGTAGTCTAAACTAGCTAACTTCATTTTCTAGCTAAGTCAGTGAAAGTGAAACAAAATACAGTTGAAGTCGTACGTTTACATACACTTAGGTTGGAGTCATTAAAACTCGTTTTTCAACCACTCCACACATTTCTTGTTAACAAACTTTAGATTTGGCAAGTCGGTTAGGACATCCACTTTGTGCATGACACAAGTATTTTTTCCAACAAATGTTTACAGACAGATTATTTCACTTATAATTCACTGTATCACAATTCCAGTGGGTCAGAAGGTTACATATACTAAGTTGACTGTGCCTTTAAATAGCTTGGAAAATTCCAGAAAATGATGTCTTCAGAAGCTTCTGAGAGACTAATTGACATCGTTTGAGTCAATTGGAGGTGTACCTGTGGATGTATTTCAAGGCCTACCTTCAAACTCAGTGCCTCTTTGCTTGACATCATGTGAAAATCCAAATAAATCAGCCAAGACATCAGAAAAAATATTGTAGACCTCAACAAGTCTGGTTCATCCTTGGGAGCAATTTCCAAATGCCTGAAGGTACCACGTTCATCTGTACAAACAATAGTATGCAAGTATGAACACCATGGGACCACGCAGCCGTCATACCGCTCAGGAAGGAGACGCGTTCTGTCTCCTAGAGATGAACGTACTTGGTGCGAAAAGTGCAAACCAATCCCAGAACAACAGCAAAGGACCTTGTGAAGATGCTGGAGGAAACAGGTACAAAAGTATCTACATCCACAGTAAAACGAGTCCTATATCGACATAACCTGAAAGGCCGCTCAGCAAGGAAGAAGCCACTACTCCAAAATCGCCATAAAAGTTTCAGACTACGGTTTGCAACAGCAAAGATCATACTTTTTGGAGAAATGTCCTCTGGTCTGATGAAGCAAAAATAGAACTGTTTGGCCATAATGACAATCGCTATGTTTGGAGGAAAAAGGGGGATGCTTGCAAACCGAAGAACACCATCCCAAACGTGAAGCATGGGGGTGGCAGCATCATGTTGTGGGGGTGCTTTGCTGCAGAAGGAACTGGTGCACTTCACAAAATAGATGGCATCATGAGGATGGAAAACTATGTGGATATATTGAAGCAACATCTCAAGACATCAGTCAGGAAGTTAAAGCTTGGTCACAAATGGGTCTTCCAAACGGACAATGACCCCAAGCATACTTCCAAAGTTGTGTCAAAATTGCTTAAGGACAACAAAGTCAAGGTATTGGAGTGGCCAAAAAAGCCTTGACCTCAATCCTATAGACAATTTGTGGGCAGAACTGAAAAAGCGTGTGCGAGCAAGGAGGCCTACAAACCTGACTCAGTTACACCAGCTCTGTCAGGAGGAATGGACCAAAATTCACCCAACTTATTGTGGGAAGCTTGTGGAAGGCTACCGGAAACGTTTGACTCAACAATTTAAAGCCAATGCTACCAAATACTAATTGAGTGTATGTAAACTTCTGATCCACTGGGAATGTGATGAAAGAAATACAAGCTGAAATAAATAATTCTCTCTACTATTATTCTGACATTCCACATTCTTAAAATAAGGTGGTGATCCTAACTGACCTAAAATAAGGATTTTTTACTTGGATTAAATGTCAGGAATTGTGAAAAACTGAGTTTAAATATATTTGGCTAAGGTGCATGTACACTTTCGACTTCAACTGTAGCTAGCTCTCTCTCTCTCTCGCTATCTTTCTCTAGCTTCTCCTTAAATTTCTCTTTAATATTTTCTTTCTCTTTGAGTCAACTAATCACCAAATGTTATGCACTGCAGTGTTAGCTAGCTGTAGCTTATGCTTTCAGTACTAGATTAGTTCTCTGAACCTTTGATTGGGTGGACAACATATTAGTTAATTTCATGCTGCAAGAGCTCTGATAGGTTGAAGGATGTCCTCCGGAAGTTGTCATAATTAGTGTAAGTCTATGGAAGGGGACGAGAACCATGAGCCTCCAAGGTTTTGTATTGAAGTCATTGTACCCAGAGGAGGACTGAAGCGAGCTGTCCTCCAGCTACAACATGGTGCTACCCTACAGAGTTCTGCTGAGGCTACTGTAGACCTTCATTGCAAAACAGTGTGTTTTAATCAATTATTTGGTGATGTAAATATATTTAGTATAGTTTTATCAAAAAATAATACTTTTTAAAATATTTAACAATTTAATTTCTTTTGAAATTCACTGAGGAGGACGGTCCTCTCCTTCCTCTGCCGAGGAGCCTCCACTGGCTAGTAGGTGCCAGGCGCACCGGTTTGTGTCAAGAAGTGCTGGAGTTTTCACGCTCAACAGTTTCCCTTGTGTATCAAGAATGGTCCACCAGCCAATGGACATCCAGCCAACTTGACACAACTGTTGGAAGCATTGGAGTCAACATGGGCCAGCATCCCTGTGGAACGCTTTCGACACCTTGTGGAGTCCATGCCCTGACAAATTGAGGCTGTTCTGTGGGCAAAAGGGGGCAGTGCAACTCAATATTAGGAGCGCTCTTAATGTTTTGTACACTCAGTGTACATGATTTAAAGCAAACTGTAAAAACAGACTGTCAAATCTGCTCCTAATAAGATAAGAGTCTTACAGAAACTGTAACGTTGGCGTTCCGACTACACCAAACCGAGAGAGAGAGAGAGAGAGAGGGAGAGAGAGAACAGGAGGGGAATGAGAGCGAGAACGGGAGAGCCCCAGCTGTGAGAGACTGCTCTCTCTCTCTCTCTCTCTCTGAGATATTTGGTTCATTATAGTTCCCTGGAGAGTATGCATCCTGTGAATGAGGCCCATTGCCAGGCCTTTGCTTGCATTGTGGTGGAGTGAGACTGAGTGAGAGACTGTCTTTAGGACACTGTTTGGCAGTTCCACAAACACATTTCCAAAAGACAACAGTAGTGCTGTGAGGGAGGTCGTGTTGGAGAGGACATGTAGGTGTGGATCTGTGGACATCAGAAGCGTGTGGATGAGGTGCTGTTCATGGTGGGAATAGAACCCCAATCATGCTGTCATCTATATCAATGACCTACTATAATGGTGTTTTAATCGGGGCATGGTTCATACATTGGCCTTTCACTGTAACACATTTTTGAAAATATTTTTCGGAATATTTTCGGGGGAATATTTTTTCACAAGTACAGTATATTCTTCTTCATTTCCATAGCTTTGAACACTCAGATTTTTACTGTGTCTCGTTTAATTTAGCTCTAAGGTTTGTAGTAGTCTATTTTCTTCTCTCTCCTGCACAATTATCTGTCTCTAATATTTCCCATTGCTTAAGCTCGCTGCCGATTTTGGTTAGGAACTCATAAATAATTTACTGAAAGAGCGGCTGGAAATTCATGTGCAATTTGCAGCTGCTAAAATCCGGCTATTGTTTCCTGGGCTGTTCGACAGAACTACAGATAGAATCTTAGAATGTTAGACAGTCACTTTGTACAACAGAGAACATGATCTAAAATTCTAACAGTCCCTCCCTGACAGGCCAGACAATCATTAGTGGGCGAACTGCAAGTCACTGTCCACTAAGGGCTACAAGCTGTCTCCAGCTATCATTTTATATACCAGAGAGACCCACATCTTCCTAATATATTTTGATACTGTTTGGTCACATTTATGCTGTTTCACCGTGAAAGCGTGTTGGATTAAACAATGCTATGTACTGAATAATTTAATATGAGCATTATGGCATATCCTATTTGCATCAACTGCAGTCTCCCTACTACAACACATTTTCACTCAAACATAAATACATCATATTGAACATTTTGACTTTTACTCCACCAACCTAAATCTTCATGAAGGTAGTTTTACTGATTTTATATGATTATTTTGAGAACTGATTTGCCCCTGAAATAATCCTGAACGTCTATGTTAAAGTGTGATATTGTTTACCGTGGTTCTTCTGGGGGAGAGGCTGAGTCAGGGAGTTAAGGTTAGGGATATAGCATGGAGCTGAATAGTCCCAGCCGGAAGCTCCAGGTGCAACCTATCCCTCAGTGGCTCCTCGGTCCGGGTAAATGCACCCTCACAGTTTGATCTCTCCTCCCCTGGACAGGTGGCCAGTCCTCTGGTTCAGAGGTTCCCCCCTTCCCTCTCCCACCACCCTCTCTCCCCTCGTCCTTCTCCCCTCTGTCTCTCTACCCTCTGTCTCCCCTCATCCCTCTTCCCCTCTGTCTCCTCACCCAGCACCCCTGAATCTGATACACTGTGGGGAACCCAGCCAAGCCTGGCAGCGGATAAATGACCCCACAATCCACCATCTTAACCGTTGTCGTACGCAGCAAACAGGAGACGGCTCTATAGTAGTGTGTGCTTGTGTGTGTGTTTGACGGCTATGGGGAAATAAAACAACATTTCCTCCCCAGCAGCTCCCAGCAGCTAACCCTTCCTATACCCTGACCTATTTTGAGGATGTATCTCTTAGCAGAAAGATTAAGGCTGTTTAATGGTAGGTGACACAGCAGTGTCCTGCAGTGAGTTTCTTGCTTAATCCTTAGCATCTTCGGTAAAAGAGCTTTCAGAAGAAATTTGGTGAGTTTTTAGCATGTACCCCTTGAGGGAATGCGGGATTGTCAGAGAGCATTTTTCGATTCTTGGAAGCTATTCCTCAGGAGAGTCATGGAGGGCTTCTCCCTTCAGTGAGTTAGTTAAGAGAGTCAGGAATAGTTGCCAAAATAATTCCACCTAAAGCTCTGTTGGAAATTACAAACTGTTTCTTCTATATTAGTCTGTCACCTTGCCTCAAACATCTCTGGAAACACTATAAAACGAAGACCACTGAAGTGAAGCATTTCCTTACGAGGGGCTCTTAAGAAGAGGAGACTATGTCCTGGGGCTATTTGGTGCCATGCTCAGAGACTCACAGATGAGGCCAGGGGATGTTTAGCAGCTACTGGGCTGTGACCATGTTGTGAAGCTGCCTGTGTGTGCCATGGAAGCAGAATCAGATGCCCACTCTGGCCCTTATCCTATCCTCCTCTCAGGAATTAACAAATACAACAAAATAGTATTTTCTTGCCAGACAAATGTGAAGTTAAATGCCAAGCTTTCTCAAAGTTGTTTTGTCAAATCAAATCATCAAATCAAATGTTATGGTTAGCAGATGTGAATGCGAGTGTAGCGAAATGCTTGTGCTTCTAGTTCCCGCAGTGCAGTCATATCAAACAGGTCATCTAACAATCCACAACAACTTCCTAATACACACAAATCTAAAGGGGTGAATGAGAATATGTACATGTAAGTATATGGATGAGAGTGGCCGAGCGGCATAGGCAAGGTGCAATAGATGGTATAAAATGCAGTATATACATGTGACATGAGTAATGTAAGATATGTAAACATTATAAATAAAATACAGTATTTACATGTGATATGAGAATGTAAGATATGTAAACATTATTAAAGTGACATTATTTAGAGTGGCATTGTATAAAGTGACTAGTGATCCATTTATTAAATTGGCCAGTGATTGGGTCTCAATGTAGGCAGCAGCCTCTATGAGTTAGTGATGGCTATTTAGCAGTCTGATGGCCTTGAGGTAGAAGCTGTTTTTCAGTCTCTCGGGCCCAGCTTTGATGCACCTGTATTGACTTCGCCTTCTGGATGGTAGCGGTGTGAACAGGCAATGGCTCGGGTGGTTGATGTCCTTGATGTCAGTGAGGGCAGGTAGTTTGCCCCCGGTGATGCATTGTGCAGACCGCACCACCCGCTGGAGAGCCTTGCGGGTTGAGGGTGGTGCAGTTGCCGTACCAGGCTGTGATACAGCCCGACAGGATGCTCTCGATTGTTCATCTGTAAAAGTTTGTCAGGGTTTTGGGTGACAAGCCAAATTTCTTCAGCCTCCTGAGGTTGAAGAGGCGCTGTTGCGCCTTCTTCACCACACTGTCTGTATGGGTGGACCATTTCAGTTTGTCTGTGATGTGTATGCCGAGGAACTTAAAACTTTCCACCTTCTCCACTGCTGTCCCTTCGATGTAGATGGGGGGNCTGTAAAAGTTTGTCAGGGTTTTGGGTGACAAGCCAAATTTCTTCAGCCTCCTGAGGTTGAAGAGGCGCTGTTGCGCCTTCTTCACCACACTGTCTGTGTGGGTGGACCATTTCAGCTTGTCCTGTGATGTGTACGCCCAGGAACTTAAAACTTTCCACCTTCTCCACTGCTGACACTTCGAATAGGATAGGGGGGTGCTCCCTCTGCTGTTTCCTGAAGTCCACGATCATCTCCTTTGTTTTGTTGACGTTGAGTGAGAGGTTGTTTTCCTGACACCACACTCCGAGTGCCCTCACCTCCTCCCTGTAGGCTGTCTCGCCGTTGTTGGTAATCTAGCCCCCTACTGTTGTTTCGTCTGCAAACTTGGTGATTGAGTTGGAGGTGTGCATGGCCACGCAGTCGTGGGTGAACAGGGAGTATAGGAGGGGGCTGAGCACACACCCTTGTGGGGCCCCAGTGTTGAGGATCAGTGAAGTGGAGATGTTGTTTCCTTCCTTCACCACCTGGGGGCGGCCCGTCAGAAAGTCCAGGACCCAATTACACAGGGTGGGGTTGAAACCCAGGGCGCCCAGCTTGATGATAAGATTGGAGGGTACTGTGGTGTTGAGTTGTAGTCAATGAACAGCATTCTTACATAGGTATTCCTTTTGTCCAGATGGGATAGGGCAGTGGGCAGTGTTTTTTATTTTTATTTAACCAGGTAGGCCAGTTGAGAACAAGTTCTCATTTACAACTGCGACCTGGCTAAGATAAAGCAAAGCAGTGGGACAAAAACAACAACACAGAGTTACACATGGGATAAAAAAACGTACAGTCAATAACACAATAGAAAAATCCATATACAGTGTGTGCAAATGTAGTAAGATTAGGGAGGTAAGGCAATAAATAGGCCATAGTGGCGAAATACTTACAATTTAGCAATTTAGTGTGATGGCGATTGTGTCGTCTGTGGATCTGTTGGGGCGGTATGCAAACTGAATTGGGTCTAGGGTGGCCGGAAAGGTGGAGGTGATATGATCCTTGACTAGTCTCTCAAAGCACTTCATGATGACAGAGTTGAGTGCTACGAAGCGGTAGTCATTTAGTTCAGTTGTATTTGCCTTCTTGGGTACAGGAACAATAGTAGCCATCTTGAATCATGTGGGGACAACAGACTGGGATAGGGAGTGATTGAATATGAGCCGTTGAATTGCGACTCCACCACCTTGTTCCTGTGGTTTGGTAGTCTTGATAAGGGCAACATTAGACAATGTAATACATAGTCAGGTAAATTAATTACCGTGGCCTCCCGAGTGGCGTAGTGGTCTAAGGCACTGCATCGCAGTGCTAGCTGTGCCACTACAGATCCTGGTTCGGTTCCAGGCTGTGTCACAGCCGGCCGTGACCTGGAGACCCATTAGGTGGCGTACAATTGTCCAAGTTAGTTTGGCAGGCCGGGATGTCCTTGTCACATCGCGCTCTAGCGACTCTTGTGGTGGGCTGGGCGCATGCACACTGACACGGTCGCCAGGTGTGTGGTGTTTCCTTCAAAGCATTGGTGCGGCTGGCTTCCAGGTTAAGCGGGCATTGTGTCAATAAGCAGTGCAGCTTGGTGTGGTCGTGTTTATGAAGACGAAAAATAATAATATGACCAAATAATTCACATAAATAACATTTCAAGATATACTATATTGTATACTGTACTAGTTGATCACATAGTACAACTATAGAAAACATGTCAACCTACATGACACTAGAATACAGTATGTTGATGTTTATACTGAATTATGAAGTAGTACAGCTGGAGAGCAGACTCCGAGGTATCCCAGCCGAAGAACAGCAGGCCAGGTTCCGAGAAAGAAATAGAGAGCAAATTGTCTGGTCAGTTGCTACTCCTCTCTTTAAGATATAAGGGGTTGACCTCTATTATTCCATCTGTAAGGCCTGTTGCTCTCCATCTGTAAGGGCAATGTAATGTAATGGCTCCAGGATCTAGGAACTTCCCCCAATCAAATGTTCTATTAACCCAGTGCCATGTTACCTAATTGAGACAGGATGTGGTTAGATACACCAGTTTGTCATTTCTACTTATGTTTGGTAATGTCCCAGCTAGCACATAACGCTCTGAGAACATATGTTTCTTAGAGGTTGGTGAGAGCGTGGTTGTCGTATGGTTATTTTGCACACAACCTTCCCACGTTCAGGGAATGGTCCAACATAGCTGCTTGGCTTTGGAACATTCTCAGTACAATTAAGGAACTTGACAAAATAACTTTATTTTCATGGTATTTCATTGATTTACCAGAACGTTTCCTAAAAGTTCAAACGTGGTTACATTTAATTACATTTTCGGTAATGTCCTAGGAACGTTCTCCAACTGGTTTGACATTGGGAATGTTCTCAAATAGTTCAGCGAACGTTAAGAAACAACGTTCTTCTGTGGGAATGTCAATACAATTTCAATACTTCAGCATAACGTTTCCTACAGACTTCCTCATGGTTCTATTTAAACTAATGTTCTCAAATTGCTCTGAGAACGTTAAGAAACAACGTTCTTCTGTGGGAATTTCAGTAATTCAGCGTAACGTTTCCTACACGTTTTCTCTTGGCTCTATTTAAAGTCATGTTCTCAGAAAACTGCCCATAAAACCACATTCTAAGAAAGTTATTTAAAAACATATGCATTCCGCTCCCAGCATCAACAAACTCTCTCCTCAATCTTGTTAATTGTGTTCAGGTGTGTTGGCTGCGCACACTGATCTTAATGAGTGCTTATTTGAATAGACTAAAATGAACAGCTTTGTATGAGTAAAAAAAAACACGGCATGATACAGTAGCTCCATCCGCAGTGGACTAATTCCCTGGATAGAGAACAGAAGATCATAGTTTCGAATATCGCTGATGCCGTGCCACAATAAAACATGTATGTGTTTGCAAGATTAATGCCTAAGCAAATTCATTTCCATGTGTCCTATCTGTGCTTCAAAAGGTCAAAACAGTTAACCTAAGCTAGCAGTGTTATTAAAAGTCTTATTGAAGCATTCAGTGAAAGTTTCAAGTTATTCAAAACCTCCAAATAACCTATAATTTCTGTTCTCAGAACATTTAAAAAATGCTCTGTTTTACCGGTCAGGAAATGTTATGGCTTCATTCCCAGAACCAATGGGAAACCAAAAACGTACTTTTCCACAACTTCCAAGGAACCAGATGTGCTAGCTGGGGTGCTATTATGTGGTATTTACTACAAGCGTCATATCAGGACATTTCTGCCAGTTTGTGTAATTATTTAACAACTTCTGAGATTTTATATTTGATTATGTTCAGATTAGATTGTCTTTTTGTTCTGAGAATGTAGACTTGTAAGTAATGCTTTGGATTTCCTGATTTTTAAGCAAGTTGAGATACCCCTATATATACTGTATATATATCTGATATGTCCATTTATGTGTTATGCAACAAATTATTTATTTATGTTAGAGATGCTTAATTTAGTGTGAACATTTAAATAGCCATGTGAAGTGTCATACAATTTACCATTTAACCTCAGACTCCCACACAAATGATAAATTATAAAGTTAATTTGATTTAATGTTTCTACTCCATTTCAACATATTTTTTGTTTCTTCAGTGAGGATAAAGACCGTCAAATACATTGTTAAATAGTTATGTTGCTTATGCCCCTTCCTGATGGTGTGTGTGAGTGTCTTATCTCTTTGAGAGGAGTAAAATGTTCTAATCTGGTCCCCAATAGACTTAAACTCTATCTCCAGTACGTTAACTGTTGTTCAGCATAATCCCAGAACCCAGCACCCGGCAAGTAGGTCATGTGGTCATGTTTGTCAAACCCAGCTGAAGTGAACATGACATTTTTCCTGGCTTAATTCAGAATAGAAAATGCATGCGATTTTGAACTTTAGATCTCCGGAGAGAGGCGTAAACAAGTATGAAATTAAGTGTCTTTTGAAATGCTGGGCCAGGGACGTGAATCGAATTGAGACGTGCGCATTATTCACGTTTACTGCCTTCGAGAGAGAGAGAGAGATATGAATGGGGTACAATGGTACAATGAATGGGGATGACCAGTATAGTAATTATATAATACGTCTAGTATTATCAATACTCTTTAGAACTGTTGTTCTAAAGATTGTGGACCTCTGTAGCTCAGTTGGTAGAGCATTGCACTTGCAACACCAGGATAGTGTATTCGATTCCCGGGACCACCCGTGCGTAAAATGTAAGCACGCATGACCGCAAGTCACTTTGGATAAAATAATCTGCTAAATGTAGTATGTTATTATGGTATATTGCAAAGTCATCACGCCTGCAGTCCTTGGTTCTATCCCAGTATAGAACCAAGTTCCCTTAGCTGTCTCATTAGGAACAGCTAACTATGTTTGTCCCCATTTTAACAGTAGGTTACTCTCGGGTCATATTAATACCCAAGAAACAGAAAACATCCTGAAAGCCCCCAGGATACTTTACCATCAGCCAGTTAGTTGTAGAGCAAATCTTACATTTTAATAAGAGCTTAATAATAATTTAATCTTGCCTTATTTGCAATGCACATTCAAGCCTAATACAAGTCTATTATGTGTTTTTAAATGTGTTTGACATTCAGTAACTGGATGACTGGTTGACTGGAGTGCTGCTTTAACAACAAGGATACCATAATGCTCAACCATCAGGCCACAGAGCATGGATAAGGGTGCAGTCCTGGGTTCAAATAGTATTTGTTATCATTTAAATACTTTTAGAGTTTGATTGGGTCTGCCTGAAGAGCTACATCATAGAGGTTTGCATTTTTGGGGAGTCTTTAATTGGTTCCATTGAGCCAGGGAAGCTCAATCAAGTGCTGCAAATGTGTTTGAAATAAAACAAATACTACTTGAAACCACATCGGGTACGGTGGACTGGGCTGCTGCAGTCAGTTCTAGGACCACCTGACAGACAGTGTGACCTGAACAGACCAGACCAGTGGAACCTCCAGCCAGCCTCCCGATGAGGGATGGAACAGAGCAGGAAACTACAGCCCATATCAGTGGAAATGATCCCTCAGCAGAGAGATACGGACAGGATTAGATGTTATTCCATTGTAATTTCCTCTGTGTGATGAATGGGTCGAGATACAGACCTTATTGTCTGTAACCCTTTGAAGACCTCTCTGATTGTTACTTATCATCCATTTGCCATCAGGGCCTTTCTGACACATGTTAGCAATTGCTCTCTGACCGATTCCAAGCCGGCGTACTTTTCTGATAAAGCATTCTGGCCCCACAGACACACACCATACACACACAAACACTGAGTCATACAATGTATAATATATATTTTGTATCCCAATGGTTCTGTCAACTGTGTTGTAGGTACATCAGTCATAAGCTACAAACTGTGTGTGTACAGCAGGTTGATGTTGGTTAGCCACTGTGAAAGCAGACCCTTTCTATGACAAAACCCCCTAGAAAACCCCACAGCTGAGCTGCCACAGACAGACAGGCACACAGAGAAGCACCGATCTCTGTAAAAGCCATGCAGCTGTGTCAGGTAATTTCACAGCCACAAACCCATGGTGTGCAGTCATGTTCCCCTGCAGCACCCCAGCCATGAACTAATTCATTACCTGTCTGAGACAGCCGTCGAGAGGACCGGGGACACGAGCGGTGGTGGGGGATGAAACACCGAAACACCTTCTGGAAACGCTAGCGTTAAACAAGCTATTTAGGGGGAGATATGTCTCCTAAACGCCACAGTGAAAACAGACAGTGATGTAAAGCTCCCAGTGAAATGGTTCATCCTGGTCCTGGGGGCTAGAGGAAAGAGAGAGAGAGAGAGAGGAGGAGGAGGATGAGAGGGGGGATGAGGAGAGTGGGATGGAGAGAAAAAAAGACCCATTGTGACAGACCTGGGTATCCTCAAATAGAAGCTAACCCGGGGAGGCACGCCAACTCACCTTGTAGCAACAGCAGTCAGGAAAAAAAACAAAAACACACTGGCTCACCTCTGCTAGTCAGGCTGGGGTGAGGGGAGCGAGGCCGCGAGCTGTCTGCCGTGACATTGCAGCGTTGCAGGGCTGGGGGAAGGAAGCGGGGGGCCTGGGTGTCTGACAATGTGTCCCCCTCAACCTCCCTGCTGTGTGGGAGCTGTCAGGGTGTGTGTGTGGGGGGGGGGGCTGGGCCGGACCTGCCAGCACGCATCTGGCTGACAGGCGACTGGGAAGGTGCACTGCAAGCGCACGTCACTATCAATAACCTCTGCCGTGGACGATGGTCAGGGACATACCCCTGGTACAAAACATACAGTCACCATGCACTCTCTGTGTGTGTGTGTGTGTGTGTGTGTGTGTGTGTGTGTGTGTGTGTGTGTGTGTGTGTGTGTGTGTGTGTGTGTTGTGTGTGTGTGTGTGTGTGTGTGTGTGTGGGGGCGGGGGGGTTGTCACCTAACACAGAATGATGTTTGCTAATACTGAGAGTCGTGAATTCATTTGGGAAAAATACAGTGTATGAATAAATAGTAGTTTAGACTAACATGCAGGAGTACACACTATGAGATGAGGCAATATACTGACAAATAGATGCCGGTGAGAGGGGAGAGGTGGGAAGGCATATGCTCAACTGTATCTTATTTGCCTGTTTGCTCACTCGGTCGATGGCAAACAGACAGACAGAAGTACACGCCAGTTTTGTTAGGTCAGTTTGAGAGAGGGAGAGTGGGAGAGGGGGTCGGGGAGGGCGATCGAGGGGAAGATGAATGATGCATTATATGAGTGCTTACAGTCAACAGCCAGTCAGTCCACCACGCTGTCTAACATGTAGATCTGTTACAATCATTTCCAGAAAGTGAGGAAATCAACCTGAGTGTCTGTGAGACGTGTATTCCTGGCACATCCGGCCACACACACACACGGGCACACACCCACACACAGACATTCTCCCATACTGTCACAGTAAACAGATAGAATAGGTAAGCTCTGTAAGATGAGAGAATGTCAATGACGGCTGACACAGAAGCTCCAGACCACGGATCGATACATGACATTACACTTGGCTCTCTGAAAAGGGGCCTGCTTCAGTCTGTGAGTATTACAGAACATCTTACTTTACAGTATAGTTGACACCTCCCTGGTTTTCCTTTTATTTCACCTTCATTTAACAAGGCAAGTCGGTAAAGAACTAATTCTTATGATGGCGTGTGTGGAGATAAATGCGTTGGTACCCTACATATTTACTGAAGTAAAATGTACAATTCTCAGGAGTAACACTAGCAACACCCAATCATTAGCCTTTTTTTTTTTTACTTCATCTCAGTCATGGAATATGTATTAGATGTTTTACTACATTTTTTTCTGATTGCTTATCTTATCTTGTCTTTGAAACTATAGGCTATTTTTGAAAAACTCTACACACTAACCGCAAAACCTTACACCAAACCAGCAAGACATTATATGTCTCCTGCAAAAGCAAACAATTCTTGCAAAACTCTTCAAACTCTTAAAATATATATTTTTTCTTCTTCATTACAGTACACACAAACCATCATTTGAATAAGCACACGAAGCACCAACTACGCACTGATAGTATAAATGAAAAACACTTGTGGCTTTTGCTTTTTCCGCGTGCAGGGCAGAGCAGTTTGCAATAAAGTTTTGTCATACATGTAGTAAACACACATACACACAGGTATCCAAATGTGTAAAGTATGGATGTGTGTTCCCGAACATAACACACTATCAATACAAATAAGGGGGAAAAGTTTTTTTTTTCTTCTCAAAAATGTTCTAGCACTCCTCAAACAACAGTAGAAGAAAACAAAAACATTTGTGCTAGAAAAAAAAGAACAGGAACATTTTTGGCTACCTCTCGCTTTTGTGGGTCTGGCCATAAGACTTCCTCCACATCACATGTGCCGTTGTCTTGAGCTAGGCAGCGTGGGAAGAGTGCCGTATCCAGGCCTGGCATGGCCCCTGATCCATGTCTCCACATGCCTCCTCCATTGCCTGTAGAAGGGGTATGCGTTGGTGGGGCTGGCGATCCTACACCTTCCACACCATGCAGAGAAGAATTCTTCAATCGGATTCAAGAACGGAGAGTATGGGGGGAGATTGAGTGCGATGAAAAGTGGGTGACTTGTGAACCACAGCATCCCGGTGGAAACTAACATTTTCCCAGATGATAACGTACCTGACCATTGAGAGCCTTTTTATTCTCTATTTTGGTTAGGTCGGGGTGTGACTAGGGTGGGTAATCTAGGTTGTTTTATTTCTATGTCGGCCTGGTATGGTTCCCAATCAGAGGCAGCTGTTTATCGTTGTCTCTGATTGGGGATCATATTTAGGCAGCCATTTCCCCACGGTGTTTTGTGGGATCTTGTTTATGTGTAGTTGCCTGTGAGCACTCCATAGCTTCACGTATCATTTGCTTCTTTTATTGTTTTCGTGCGTTTCACGAATAAAGAGATGTGGAACCCATATCACGCTTTGCCTTGGTCCGAATGTTATTTCGACGATCGTGACAGAAGATCCCACCACACCAGGACCAAGCAGCATGCCCAGGAGGAGAAGGTATCCTGGACTTGGGAGAAAATAATGGGAGGACACGAAAGCCTTCCTTGGAAGTAGACGCAAGGATAGAAGGGAAGACAGCGACGACGCCGGGGTTCGCGGCCACAACGAAAGACACAAGAACAGCCCCGATCATTTTTTTGGGGGAGGCACACAGGGTGGTCGGCGGAGCCGAGGAGTGAACCAGAGCCAATCTGGGAGAAGATGGAGAAATTGGAGGAGAGTGAAATGAGAGAGTTGTTGTGTTGGTGTATGATGCACGACATTCGCCCTAAGGAGCGTGTCATCAGTTTGATGCCACCTGAGTCAGCTCTCCGTACTCGTCCTGAGGAGCATGCTAGCAGTCTGGTAAAAACTGTGCCGGCTCCACGCACCAGGTCTCCAGTACGCCTCCACAGCCCAGTACGTCCTGTGCCAGCTCCCCGCACTCGCTGTGCGAAGTGTGTCATCTGTCCGGGACAATTTGTGCCGGCTCTACGCACCAGACCTCCAGTATGCCTCCACAGCCCAGTACGTCCTGTGCCTGCTCCTCAGCACTCTCCCTGAAATGCGTGTTCCCAGTCCGGTACGTCCTGTTCCTGCTCCTCGCACTAGGCCTCCAGTGCGCCTCCCCAGTCCAGTACGTCCTGTGCCTGCTCCTCGCAATCGCCCTGAAGTGCATGTCACCAGTCCGGTGCCACCTGTGCCGGCTCCACGCACCAGGCTTCCGGCGACGGTCCCTAGTCCGGAGCTTCCGGCGACGGTCCACAGTCCGGAGCTTCGGCGACGGTTCACAGTCCGGAGCTTCCGGCGACGGTCCACAGTCCGGAGCTTCCGGCGACGGTCCACAGTACGGAGCTTCCGGCGACGGTCCACAGTCCGGAGCTTCCGGCGACGGTCCCCAGTCCGGAGCTTCCGGCGACGGTCCCCAGTCCGGAGCTTCCGGCGACGGTCCACAGTCCGGAGCTTCTGGCGAAGGTCCACAGTCCGGAACCTCCTGCGACGGTCCACGGTCCGGAACCTCCTGCGACGGTCCACGGTCCGGGACCTCCTGCGACGGTCCACGGTCCGGAACCTCCTGCGACGTTCCACGGTCCGGAACCTCCTGCGACGGTCCACGGTCCGGNACCTCCTGCGACGGTCCACGGTCCGGAACCTCCTGCGACGGTCCACGGGCCGGAACCTCCTGCGACGGTCCACGGTCCGGAACCTCCTGCGACGGTCCACGGGCCGGAACCTCCTGCGAGGGTCAACGGTCCGGAGTTTCTAGGCAAGGCGGCCAGTCCAGCTCCAGGGCAGGAGCCTTCCTCTGCGCCGATGCCCAGTCCAGGCACGGTGTCCAGTCCCGCTCCAGGGCAGGAGCCTCCCTCTGTGCCGGTGCCCAGTCCAGGCACGGCGTCCAGTCCCGCTCCAGGGCAGGAGCCTTCCTCTGCACCGGTGCCCAGTCCAGGCACGGCGTCCAGTCCAGCTCCATGGCAGGACCTTCCTCTGTACCGGTGCCCAGTCCAGGCACGGCGTCCAGTCCAGCTTCATGGCAGGACCTTCCTCTGTGCCGGTGCCCAGTCCAGGCACGGCATCCAGTCCCACTCCAAGGCCGGAGCGTTCCTCTGCGCCGGTGCCCAGTCCAGGCACGGCGTCCAGTCCCGCTCCATGGCAAGAGCCTTCCTCTGCGCCGGTGCCCAGTCCAGGCACGGCGGCCAACTTAGCTCCATGGCCGGAGCCTTCCTCGGCGCTGAGGCCCAGTTCGGGCACGGCGTTCTACCCGGCTCCATGGAAAAGTCCCGCACCAGAGCCACCACCGATGCTAGATGCCCACCCGGACACACCCTATAGAGTCAGGTTTTTTTTTGGGGGGGGGGGTACTGTCACGCCCTGACCATAGAGAGCCTTTTTATTCTCTATTTTGGTTAGGTCGGGGTGTGACTAGGGTTGTTTTATTTCTATGTTGGCCTGGTATGGTTCCCAATCAGAGGCAGCTGTTTATCGTTGTCTCTGATTGGGGATCATATTTAGGCAGCCATTTCCCCACTGTATTTTGTGGGATCTTGTTTATGTGTAGTTGCCTGTGAGCATTCCATAGATTCACGTATTGTTTGCTTTAAAAAAAAAAAAATGGTGCGTTTCACGAAATAAGAGATGTGGAAGCCATATCACACTGCGCCTTGGTCCGAATGTTATTTCGGCGATCGTGACACGCACACATTGTTATGTTGCCACCACGTTGTCTTGGGACGTTGATGATGGCACGGTGTCCGATGATATTTCTGCTGCGTCCCCTTGTTTTTGCAAGGTTGAAACCTGCCTCATCCACATACCTGTATATTACCTCATGATGCACTGCATCTGCTTCTAGCTCCATGACTCTCTGAAAGAGACAAGACAAAACAATGTAGCACAGTAGGAAAAGACAGGGATCAGTCAATATGATGTCGCACCATACACTTCCAGATCCAGTACCAATGATAGGATAGTACAGCTTACCTTCACATATTCATACCTCAGTTGTTTTACACGGTCTGAGTTTCTTTCGAAAGGGGCTCTGTACAGCTGCTTCATCCTAATTCTAATGCGTTTCAGTAGACGAGACAGAGAGACTCACTCTGTTGACGTTTTGGAATATGGTGTTATCTGCCATTATGTGGTCCTGCAGTTCTCTGAGTCTGATGCAGTTATTTGCAATGACCATATTTACCCCCGCCCTGGGGTGAACAGTTGACCTCTTCCACCAGATACTGGTTTTCTTGCAGTTCGGTAAAAACGTTTGAATGGTTTTAGTGATAGATCCTTCTCATTATGAAAGTTCAGTACATATTACTGTACCAGTAAGACTACAGCACTTATAGTTACTTACCGGTTCTCATTTTGAAATATTCAGATGATACCTGCAACAGTATAGCGGCTCAGATTTGGTTGAACCCGTTGCCCACCCTAACTCATGCTCATTCCATGGTTGACAACATGGTCAACCACAGTCGCTCTGATTTCATCAGTTATTGTGTTCCTGACTCCCCTTCCTCTTCCCCGTCCTCTCCTTCTCCCCCGTCCTACTTCACCTCTTCCTTCTCCTCCTTCTACTCCTCCTCCTCTTACTTCTTCACCTACTCGTCCTCTTCCTCCTCTAGTTCTCCCCCCTCTTACTCTCTGTCCAATATTGGCCTCCATTGTTGTCCAAACCAAATGTTTACCTGTGGCCTATTTATAGTGCTCAAGGTCTGATTTGTAAGTGAACTCATTATCTAAAAGGGTTTTCACATGTGTCAATGTGGAAAGGCAATTAGATAGGAAATGTGGAAAGGCAATGTAGAGACCAATGTTTACAGTTTTGCTAGAAGTGTGATATCAAATTGTAAACTGTGTGTAAAGCAGTGAGTTGTGTTTACAGTTTTGGAAAAAAGTGTGTTATAGAATTACAAACTGAGTGTAAAGCGGAGAACGTGCATTCAGTTAGGCACCGTTGGTAAATGCATTGGCTACAAGGGTTAATGGTTTCAGAGATAGTGCTTCAAGAATCACTGTTAGTGTTTAAGCATTCAGAAAAAAACTGTAATATGCAATTTAAATGCATGATTTGAAATAGCGTATTACAAAACTGCTTTTGACTGATCTAAGCGATTAATTCTAAGCGCGTTAACTAGTAATAACTCATTTGGGACATAGACTGTGGTAGAAACAATATTTTCCTGAATGAAGGCCCATGTGAGATGATTATCCACATCCAAACCCAACATAGTGTCACATCACATAGTGTTTAAGTTGACACCGCCATAGTGTCCTCTGTCAGGTTCCTCTCCTTTCTACTGCTGTCAGATTCCAAACTAGCAAATTAACAGGCTTTGATTCCGAGGTTCCGAGAAGCTCATCCCTTCAAAATCCAATCAGAATGTTTACCAGTGTGGTCGTCGGGTAGAGAAGTTTAAGTGTATAACTTTAATCCACAGTGTAGCCGGCGCTCTGATGTGGTCCTTTCGTTTGACAGCGACACACACACACACACACACACACACACACATACACACACACACACCACACACACACACACACACACCACACACACACACAACACACACACACACACACACACACACACACACACACACACACACACACACACACACACACTCCTCAATGATGAGCTCGTCTCTGCCGTTTTAATGAACCGCAGGGCAATTATCAAAGCCTCCCAGTATTGATCTCCCTTAGTGAGAGGTCCACAGCCACCGGCCTTACACACACATGTTTTAAGTCACTTTCATCCCTGTTCATTACAGAGACCAGGCACCATGAAGCCAGTGTCAGGCTCAAGTCCTATTCCTCGCCCACGCTCATGTACAGTTACACCACATACAGCAGTGGTGGAGAAGTGTTGATGTCCAGGGTGTGTGTGTGTGTGTGTGTGTGTGTGTGTGTGTGTGTGTGTGTGTGTGTGTGTGTGTGTGTGTGTGTGTGTGTGTGTGTGTGTGTGTGTGTGTGTGTGTGTGTGGTGTGTGTTTGCAAGACAAGAGCATGAGAACATACCCATGATTTCTCAGCCTTTGCGGAATCTCTCATTTTTTACACTGACTGACCTCCATGGTTGCTGTCAGTGCAGTAATGTTGAGGTATACAACATGTCTCTGTTGTTTAACTGAAAAATGAAAGCTCCAGTCATTTCTGGGTTCTAAAATCAGTTGATACTTTGCACAATCTTTGGGGACCTGCTTCCAAACATCCATATATCCAGGCTGTTCAAGCTTAGTATTTATCTTTCCCTATCCATGGTGTACATGGACCAGTTTTTGCATTGCCACCTGTCACAAACTCTCATTTATAAAGTTACCAAGTTCTCTCCCTCCTCCAAACAATGCCAAAGCTGTGAGAGACTAAGTGTTATATTCACGCCGAACGAAATGTAAATATTTTGAGCAAAAGTTTAATGGAGTTTTTTTGTGTAAATTAAGCTGTTCTGTCATACAATATACAACCTCAATTGTTACCTTTATGAAATCACGGATAGTATTTACGCCGGGGTCAGAGTGAGTGATAACGACATCAGTGCTATGTTTGTAATATTAGAGAGCTAAGAACTGAACTGCTCTAGCTGAGACAATGTTGTATGTATACAGAGTTTATATGAAAAACCTGTTTATATTGCAAAAGAAGAGTATTTTACAAGATTTTCCCCTGTGTTTATTTAAATGTAAAATATTTATCTCCCCCTTTGCCTCACGGCAAAGCTGGTGTGTCCAAAGCAGTTGTATAAATCACCTAATGCCGGGTCACAGCCATTTCAACAGCATGCAACATTGTGTGGATTTATTAAGCATTGTATCAAATCTGTATTTATGGCTTATTTTGATGCAGCTGTTCTGGAATTCCACGTAGATTAATGTCCATTGGTGTTGATATTGATTGGTTGGTTGGAATCATTCTAGACGCGGAACCGTGTAATTCCGACCATATGAACACGCTGAGACAGGTTTCTCATGTAACTCTTGTCTTAAACCTTAATGGGCGTCCTTTGAAAATGGTACATTTTCAATTATTATCACTGTATCTGTCGCTAGTCCATCTGTCAGCTGTGGTTGGTAAAGTAGCGGGATGGAGGATGCACATGGTTATGGAATGCATGGACCCCTCTGTAATCTTCAAAGTCTGTAATCTCCCTAATCTCCTCAGAGCTAGACGTATCTTTATGACTTCCACACGCATTGTGTAACTTCAGTAGCTCCAAAACGCATAGGGGTAAAGACAGTGTACCTTTGAAGATTTAACCTGTGTTCAAAATGGCACCCTTTCCCCTAGATTTGACCAGGGTCCTGGTCAAAGTAGTGCACTACAAAGTGAATAGGGTGCCATTTGGGATGCAGGCTGATTCTTTCATGCTTGCTATATTATTCATTTCTAACAGTTGTAGGAGAACACAGAAGACCAATCATGGGGTTTATTAAAGTTATTTTTCTATTTTGTTTTCCAGTGCCTGTTATTTGGCCCTCTCTTCAAAGAGATGGTTTTTAGCCACAGGAAACAGAGAACGTTTCAAATGACCATTTCAAAATGGCATTTCCTACAATTGTTTCACAATTAAGAAGATGAAGTACAATCATTTGACACGTCTTTCACTCCAAAGAAATACCATCAGCTATTGGATTGCAATTCATTTTTGTATGTGAAAAACTTCATACAAGATTAGGACGCAAGTGAAGAATTGTTTTTATTTATGAAATTCTTTTTGCATAGTTTTACTAAGGTTTCTCAGTCTAGTATCGCTCATTGTCATTACATGCACAACAGAGTATTCTGCATACTGAGCCTTATCTTTTAGTCTTTTGTTTATCATTTTTCTAGGAGAGCTTGGTCTCTGGTCATTTTGTATTTATTATTTATATCTTTTTTCGAACAGATTTTATCTATTTGATAATGACATAGAAACCACCTACATTTTCTCATGTCTTTAGATGGATGTCTCTTACGCAACACTTCTTTGCTCTTTTATAATGTGAACTCTACTGTTAAATACTCTGTTCTTAAACTTCTATTAAACTAAAGGCCAGATCGACCAAAAAGGAGAGATTATAAAATCTTAAGGCCTTTTCAAATGGTACCTAAGTGGTGTATCATATAACCAATATGCCTTTTTATGGATTAGTCGTTTATTCCTTTTTATGGAACCTTTCCCAAAACCACACGGACTGGGCTTCAATAAATCCAGCGCACTGTGAATTCTGGTTGGGAGCGCTGTATGTGTGGCCCGTCTCCAAGTGCCTGTGGTCTTCCTGTTTATTTGTCCTGCAGCGCAGGTTTAGAGTGAGGTAGGTCTGAGGACTCCAGCTGAACAAGGGTAAACACACTGTCCTGGGAGCCTTGGCAAAAAGTGGATATTTCTACTCAAGACGGATTTCAACTGGCCCAGAGAGCCGACCTCTTTAAAACATTGGGCACTTTCTCATAGTCCCTTGTGCTGGGCTAAAAAGTGTTTTGTATATGTCTATTGACAAAAATATTCCTGTGTTATGGCATGTGTATACTAGGGTTTATGTAAGCTAAAGAACACTAGTACTTTGGCAAGTAACATCAACATTTTTAGACAGTGTTCCCTGCAAATCTCTCTGGATATTGGAAGAGCAGTTCCAAAACAAATGCTCATATATAATCTATACTCTCACATATCCTCCCAGTGTTATCTCAATGAAGATCCCTCTCTCCCACATGATTACACTTTGTCCGCAGAACATTTAGGTAAGACGTCTACTAAGCTGTGTAAGCTACTTAAGTCAACTCCTGAAATAGGTCACCGGACAAGGGACAAACGTCAGACGTATTATCAACTAACTTTGTCCCAAGCTCACAACAACAGGCCCTTATCGTAATCCAATCAAACCCTCTCATACTCATGCAAAGAAATGAAATCATTGACTACAACAGACAGGCAGTGCCTCCAAAATAGAGATTGTTCACCGCCACCGGATGGAAGTCAGGGACTCGAGACAAGCCACAGCCGCACGGCTACTAGTCTAGGTTCAGAAGGAGAAAAACAACATGCCACAACTGTATAAAGACAGCTCGGGTCCATGTTTGAGTTTGTCGCTATGTGAAAGCCACTCTAGGCAGCTAGTGCACTCTGACCGGTGGTTGTGGCCTACAGGCCAGGCCAGTCAGGCTGTAGGGGAGAAAGGGGATAGGGGGCCAATCTGCTGTGGGGGTCTGGGACTAGGAACCCAACCAGGGTCATGTGGGTGACTGTATATGTCCTAAAAGCAAACTGTAACCTACTTTTCCCCTCAGTCAGAGAGACTTCTGGTTGGCTAGAGGAAACTCTCTCTATGTTGCAATGTCGACAGGAGAGAAACAGTGACGGTACACACACGTCTCTAAAAAGTAAAAAGGTTTTCTATGGAAATATTTAAACACAATCTTTGTTAATGGTTGCATGAATGCTATATTTGGGACTAAACTGCTGTGCAATTTAGGTCCAGTTTATCCCTTGTTTCGTCAACAGAAATTCTAAACATAACATGCAGTAATGTACAACACTTTGCTTTGAAATACTTATAGTTCCCAGGTCAAAACGTATGAATTATAAACAACATTTGAGCCTCACAGGATGGTCTGTTCAAGTCCACACGCAACCTCTCAAAGTGTACTATGCTGGCTGTTGAGTTCTGTCTGCTGCCGTTAACAGTATGAGTATGTAACGACACTGTTAGCCTTCTAGCGTTAAGACAAGATGTCGACCACATAAGATCTTCGTCCATTTGCTATATTGTTTCCAGGGTAAAGAAGGAGATGTTAAACAATATGACGTTTCAGCTTCGACCACAAACAACCAACCACCAACCAACCCTTTAATTGAGCTCCCAGCTCTTTCCTTTTTTCCCCCCTTCGCATACACAGAAGTAGCTATTAGAGATTGGCTGAAGACAAAAAAACATTTCTGGAAGCCAAATGTGCACTTCTTTTGTGGTGAGAAATATATGAAGATCAACACAGCATCAGTAATCATGTTAGGGCCAGGCCAGGGCGATGTTCAACTCCCTCCAAACTAATCCTGCTCCGTCCTGTTCATCGCTGTATATCACCGGCATCTGATAGACCCTCTGGCTAGTCCATGGATTCCCTTTCCTCTCGCTCTCAAATTCACATTTTATTTGTTACATGCGCCGAATACAACAGGTCTTGACTTTACCGTGAAATGCTTACTCATTATACTCACTTAATTTCACGTGTTGAATATTACATCAGTGACTTAAAGTACATCTCTTTGCGTAGTGCATCCAAGAATGTTTAAGGAAAAAAAATACTATATCTGTATGTGCGTTCATGTCCAAGAGTATTTAGACATTAGCCTGGTAGCCAAGCCAGACAACGGTTGTATTAGAGTTGGGAAATGTTGGACAGAGTGCGGTCCAGAGACTGTAGCCTATTATCTGTCTTTGATGAGAAGAGCAGAGAGATGCAAAGCCTGGCTGGAGACACTCTTCGTCTCAGCAGGACATGCATGGGGCAGAGATGTGGGTTATACAGACAGTGCAGAAGGAGGATATCAGTGGTGTTGGTGAAATGATAAAACCTCAGAGGTTACGATCGAACAGAAACAGGGGGTGCTCCTCTGGCGTAAACACATTTTCCCTCTGAAAGTTTCCGGGATCATTTTGTACTCTTTCATACCCAGTGTGTTTCATGCCTTTTCCCCCCAGCGTGATGTTCCTTCTTTCTTTGGTTTGTCTCTCTGTGATTTCTTCGAGTTTGGTAAATATGTGTTTTTCGTAGTGATTGGGATGAGAGGGATGTGTCCTTTTGAAATATTGTATTGTCACTGCTGTGAGCAAATGGAACTGTTGCTCATCGGTCTATTGACTATGTAGACTTTTCTCACAGAATAAATAAGAGAAAGGGAAATTAAGACAGCCTCCCCAATCACCTAACATGCTTAAGACTTCATTGCTGCTGAGTGGTACTTTACTGTTCCAGTATTTTGACTGGAATCTTAATGCAATGAGGATTAAACGGATTACAACATAATCTTGAATAATCCAAAGTGCTATGGACAGAGAAAGGCTTGTAATAACGGTATAAACCCGTCATGAGGTCTGACAACATTGCCAGTCAATGCTAGGATTAAATATTTGTGAAAAAAGTTTCAACTAATGCCTTAGCATCACAGAAAGTACAGTCCAGAAAGAAATGTGTAATTTAAGAGACATACCTCTTAAATTAATAGCTGGCCATCTCCCGTAGGAGAAATGCTAACAGGAGATGAAGGGTAGATGGTTCTAACAAGATTCAGTTCTCTTCATTTTGGTTTTTGATCACCAATGTTGAACAGGTTCATTATACATGTAAAGCATCCTAGGTTAGTGAAATGCTAAGAATCGATTTTCATTAAAGGGCTTTTCAAAAATTCCATCAGCTTGTCCATTACTTAACCTATGAATATATTTTTTAAAGAGTTAAAGAAATGTGGTAGCTATTTCTCGTATATATTAAGGATTATGCAAAAATATTTATCTTTTGAACTAAAACCGGCATTCATCTGTGATATTGACATGATGTTTTGACATTTTCCAAACTACAGTTTCTTTAAACCCCTTAATTACTAACCTTCACTCAATAAGATATGCTAAGTTATGTTATTAAGGCACATTACTGTGTTTTGCAGTAGGCTTAGTTATGAATACAGATATATTGATGTTGTGAAGCATGGAAATGGTAAAAGTTCAGGTTTATGAACATGCAATGATATAGCAATGTCCATAACTTCTTCAAAAGAACAGATAACCATACCCCTGACAAATAACAAATGTAGTTGTCAGGTGTTTTCACAAAATTTCACACCTTTACCTGTGGTATATGGTCAATATACCACAGGTAAAGGCTGTTGGTATGCACAACACAACGCGGAGTGCCTGGATACAGAATTGGCCATATACCATAAACCTCCAGTGTGCTTTATTGCAATTATAAACTGTTTGACCAAAGTAATTAGTCCAGTAAAATTAATTGTTTTGTCATAACCATGATATACGGTCTGTTATACAACGGGTGGGTCTAATCCTGAATGCTGTTTGGTTAAAAACGCATTCCAGCCGGTTTCTATTCCACAAGTTACAACCGGCTAAATCTATGACGTTAAAATGCCTATTTACTCTGTTCCATCTGACTGTGCAATCCGCTGTTTCATCAGCCCAGCCAGGCATTTTATAAACTTGATCTCCACTATTAAAAGCATCTAGACATTTAGTTTTCAATAGCGGAGAGTTGTATAAACCTTGCTGTCTGTCTATTCCGACATTTGCAACATTGTTTCAATATTCAAATTCGATCTCCTGCGGTGTCACGCCCTGATCTGTTTCACCTGTACTTGTGCTTGTCTCCACCCCCCTCCAGGTGTCGCCCATCTTCCCCATTTTCCCCTGGGTACTTATACCCATGTTTTCTGTCTGTCTGTGCCAGTTTGTTTTGTTCGTCAAGCCTACCAGCATTTTCCCCTTCCGCCTGTCTGTTTCTAGTTCCTGTTTTATAGTTTTCCCGGTTTTGACCATTCTGCCTGCCCTGACCCTGACCCTGACTGCCGTTCTGTACATTCTCACGCCACACTGGATTACTGACCTCTGCCTGCCCTTGACCTGTCATTTTGCCTCCCCCTGTTCTAGTAATAAACTTTTGTTACTTCGACACTGTCTGCATCTGGGTCTTCCCTAAAACGTGATAAGTTTACCTAACCAAAACATCAGTCCTAGCTTGTTATTTTGAAAATCAAATTCAACAATGCCAATAATGTTTTCAATTCAACTTTTACTTCCAAACGCAGCTCAAACATAGAACATGTAAGAATGAACTAAAGCCATTTTATAATCATTTTTATAATAAAAAATATTTGAAAGAAGAGATGCGATTACGTATTTACAAATTTTATTTGAATGCGCGTGGTCAGCTCATGCCACTCTGCCAGACCTCTGACTCATTCAGCTCTCATTCATCCCCACTTCACAGTAGAAGCCTCAAACAAGGTTCTAAAGACAGTTGACATCTAGTGGAAGCCTTAGGACGTGCAATATGACCCCACAGACACTGTATATTCGATAGGCAATGAGTTGAAAAACTACAAACCTCAGATTTCCCACTTCCTGGTTGGATTTTTCTCAGGTTTTCGCCTGCCATATGGGTTCTGTTATACTCACAGACATCATTCAAACAGTTTGAGAAACTGCAGAGTGTTTTATATCCAATACTACTAATAATATGCATATATTAAATCAAATCAAATAAAATCAAATTTTATTAGTCACATACACATGGTTAGCAGATGTTAATGCGAGTGTAGCGAAATGCTTGTGCTTCTAGTTCCGACAATGCAGTAATAACCAACAAGTAATCTAACCTACAATTCCACAACTACTACCTTATACACACACAAGTGTAAAGGGATAAAGAATATGTACATAAAGATATATGAATGAGTGGTGGTACAGAACGGCATAGGCAAGATGCAGTAGATGGTATAGAGTACGGTAAGTACAGTATAGATTAGTACCTGTTATGTGGGATGTAACATAAAAGTGGCGATCTAGTTAAAGTGGCTAGTGGTTACATAGTCATTACATAAAATGGCAAGATGCAGTAGATGATATGAGTATGAGTACAAGTATATACATATGAGATGGGTAATGTAGGCGTATGTAAACATTATAATGTAATGTGGCATTGTGTTAAGAGTGCTAGTGTACATTTTTACATATTTTCCTCAATTCCCATTTTTAAATGTGCTGGAGTTGAGGTCAGTATTGTTGGCAAGCGGCGGCAGAATGTTAGTGGTGGCTGTTAAAGTCTGATGCCTTGAGATAGAAGCTGTTTTCAGTCTCTCTGGTCTCCTGCTTGTATGCACCTTACTGACCTCGCCTTCTGGTTATGATAGCGGGGTGCTAACAGGCAGTGGCTTGGGTTGGTTTTGTCCTTGATGATCTTTATAATGGCCTTCGTGACATCGGGTGGTTGTAGGGTCGCTGGAGGGGCAGTAGTTTGCCCCCCGCGTGATGGCGTTCTGCAGACCTCACTACCCTCTGGAGAGGCCTTACGGTGTGCGGCGGAGCAGTTGCCGCTACCAGGCGTGATTACAGCCCATCCAAGTGCTCTTCGATTGTGCAGTCTGTAGAAGTTTGTGAATGCTTTTGGTGACAAGCCGAATTCTCAGCCTCCTGAGGTTGAAGAGGCGTGCTGCGCCTTCTTCACGACGCCTGTCTGTGGGGTGACAATTCAGTTGTCCCGTTGACTGTGTACACCGAGGAACTTAAAACTTTCCACCTCTCCACTACTGACCCGTCGATGTGATAGGGGGTGGCCCCTCTGCTGTTTCCTGAAGTCCACAACATCTCCTTGTTTTGTTGACGTTGGTGTGAGGTTATTTCCTGACACCACACTCCGAGGGCCCCACTCTCCTGTAGCCGTCTCCTCGTTGTCTGGTAATCAAGCCTACACTGAGGTCATCCTGCAAACTTGATGATTGAGTTGAGGCGTGCATGCAAGCAGTCGTGGGTGAACAGGGAGTACAGGAGAGGGCGCAGAAACGCACCCTTGGGGGGCCTCCAGTGTTGAGGATCAGCGGGGTGGAGATGTTGTTACTAACCTCACCACCTGGGCGGCCCGCAGGAAGTCAGGACCCATTGCACAGTGCGGGGTCGAGACCCCAGGGTCTCGAGCTTGAGACGAGTTTGAGGTTATGGTGTTAATGCTGAGCTGTAATCGATGAACAGCATCTCACATGGGGGTATCCTCTGTCCAGATGGGTTAGGCAGTGTGCAGGTGGTTGCGATGCGTCGTCGTGGAACCTATTGGGTCGGTAAGCAAATTGGAGTGGGTCTAGGGTGTCCGGTAGGGTGGAGGTGATATGGTCCTTGACTAGTCTCTCAAAGCACTTCATATTAGCATCTGGGCCTGAGTAGCAGGAAGTTTACTCTGGGCACGCTTTTCATCCGAACGTGAAAATGCTGCCCCCTAGCCCAAACAGGTTTTAAAAAATGATGCCAGCTGATTCATGATTTTGACTGGCTGAGAAACGCTGCCTGCCTGTCTGTCTGTCTCGTCCTGACTCCCAACTCGTTCGTTACTATGAGACAGCAAGAGATCGAATTTGAATATTGAAACAATGTTGCAAACGTCGGAGAGACAGACAGCAAGGTTTATACAAATCTCCACTGTTGAAAACTAAATGTTTGTCTAAAATAAATGTGAGATAATGTCCAGATGTTTTTAATAGTGGAGATCAAGTTCATACATTTCCTGGCTGGGCTGATGAGACAGGGGATTGTGCAGTCAGATGGAACAGAGTAAATAGGCATTTTAACGTCATAGATTTAGCCGGTGGTAACTTGGAATAGATACCGGCTGGAATGCGGTTTTAACCAATCAGCATTCGGGATTAGACCCACCCGATGTATAATTCCTTATAATGGATGGCGATTCAGCACAGTCAAATTCAATGGTTTTAGTTCACTCTTACATGTTCTATGTTTGATCTTCTTTTGAAAGTAAAAGTCGAATTGAAAACATTATTGGCATTGTTGAATTTGCTTTTCATAATAGCAAGCTAGGACTGATGGTTTGGTTAGCAAAACTAGCAGGTCTGTTTTGTTACTAAGGCAACTAACTATCTAGTAAACTTGATAGCTTCTTCAGTGGATGTTGAACAAGTCTACCAGCAAATGAACACATTTCTAGTGGCAAATGTGTTAAATTATAGCCATGGTGTAAAAGGGATAATCAACTTGGGGCTCTATATATTTAAAATATATATATTGTAGCTCTGTGGAAGGTTAGTTCCACTTCCCTAGCGTGTTCTGGAACAGAGCTTCCATGTCGTTCATTATTTTCCATAGAACACATAGCCCCTCGTTGATTATCCCTTACATATTTGTAAATTCCATACTTTTACTTTAGATTTTGCATGTATTGTTTTTTATTGTCAGATATTACTTCACTGTTGGAGCTATGAACATAAGCGTTTTGCTACAATAACGTGCTTAATTTGTGTAAGCAACCAATAACATTTTATTTTATTTGAAATAAAATATTCATACAATTTTGATGAATAAGATGTTCACACAGTATTGCAAGGTGATTCTCTTCAGCTAGAATGCATTTCTACCTACATGCAAGCTTGTGTTAGAATGTATTGGATTTATTTTTCACTATGTTGAGAAGAAAACATCTCATTATCAGCGGTCGGCATTCTGAGGTAATTTATTTTTATTAAACTGGCAACTTTTTGTTAGCAGTTGTTGCTATAGATCAAATCAGCAATCATATGATTCATATCTTATCTCTTTTCTATTCTTCTCTTTTCTTCTCTTCTCTTTTGTTAGTAAGATTCTGAAAATGATGCTTCATCCTTTATCCAGTTTTTCATCAACAACACATCATTAATTTGAATAATTTGTGATATTTTTAAACACATTGAATTTCCTTACATAGCAAAATCTTGAAATATATTTTTTATTTTTAAAGACCGATTTAGGTATGATAATTATATGTTTTTCTATCAGAATACTGTATTTGATGGACTGTAAAAGCCACAACTCACAAGCACTTTACACAGAGGTTTGATGAAGTCACAGTGCTGCCACCCAGTGTAATTCTTCATAACAGCACTTTTACAAACCCCCCCCATCCTACCCTGTCAACTCAGCCAGGATAATGAATCCCTTCACAAAGGTATATTACTATACCTCCACTGTATCTTATGTTTGAGTAAAACAATGATAAGTCATGAAAAAGTTGGCAGTTGGCACTTCCACCTACTGTAGCCTACGAACTCCTAATTTCTCAGTGTAGACGTTAGCCTCAGAACCTAGACAGTTTATTTTCCTGCCTATGAGCTGTAAGGAACTCGCCCCCCAGGGAACCACTGGAGAGGAATGTTATTACTGTCTCAGAAATGTGCAGCACCTTCTTTTTAAGTGGCATAAAAAGCAGGAAAACTACTGTCAAACAATTAAACTGAAGTGAAGTCCCAAGATTGGAAAAAAACAACTGGTGGCGATGGAAATGTGGGACAGAAAGGTTTACTTTAGGATGTGAGAAAGAGGAGGGGTGGAGGGGGTGGGGAATGGATGATCTGGCTTCTCACCGACTGCAAGTTATGTGAATGTTATCTGCTGCGGTAGTAAGAACAAAAAAGACCTGGGACCTTTTCCATGGCGAATGCATGGGAACCAAAATGACGACTTTGAATGATAAGGGGGGAAGGAGGGAGGGAGAGGGATGAAAATGTGTATGAATTACTCTTACTCTTCTTTCCTATGTGGGAAAAGAATAGCTCAGCTGCCTGGACAAAGGATGCAATAAGTCTGTAAATATGTCATCTCATCTCCTTTCAAATGTTTTTCCCTGAGCCCTTTTTCCTACCGATTGTTACAGTAAATGCCAGTGCTTCCTTAATAGTCATGTTTTAAGAAAGTTGAATAATGAACGCCTCTTCTGAGCTGACCTTTGTGCAATGTTTGCAGTTCTGGTGTTGAAGATGATTTTGACATATTTATGAACTCGCAGGAGGATTATCACAAAAAACGATCTTACTCCACAGGGCTGTTGTAAAATATAACATTTTATCAGATATTTTAGAGTTAACAAGTATCAGTCTTTCATTAAAAAATATTGTATGGCAGATAGTAGTCAGATGGTTGTACTTTTTACCCCTAGAATATATTTAAATTAACATGATACCTGCCCCCCCAAAAAGTCAGTTAAGGTTTCCATTTAATTTCTCATTTTTTTCCAAATAGCACAGCAACCCCATCCATTGTTCCTTAGTTCCCGTCAGTCAGGACAGCATCCTCACCAGTCCGGATGGCTTTGTCATCATCAAACTACAGCGCCGAGGCAGGTCGGGACCCTGAAAGCGTTGCACTTCATTGTCAGCTCTCACCTTTGTGTGTGTCTGTCTTTATGTCTTTAGGATTTGTCATGTAACAACGTGTCAAACATGCCCTTCATGAGCCTGTCTGGGAAATGGTGTTCATCAAATGAGGTTCCCACAGGAAGTCAGGAGGTAGGGGGGAAAGAGCAGGAAACAGCATATCAAACAGGCCCCTGGAAGGATTGTGATACATCTAGAGGAAATAATATAAAAGCTGTCTAGTCATTTTGACATTTTACATGAATAGGCAGAACAAGGTGCATTTGCACACAGTCAGGTATATTTTAATTTGTGAAATTACTGAGTTTGGCTTTATAGGTAGAATCACACATACTGTATCCAAAGACATGAAGCAAATAAATAAAAAGTAAAGTGCTATCAAGTTAACCATGGTGCAACATATCTTCCAAACTCTACTGGGGTCTCATGTCATACCCATCAACTCAGATCTGCTGAAGAACCCCTCATTAATTTACAATAGGAAACCACAAAGAAGGGTAGCAGAGTTTGAACTAAAATGTCATAAATCGTGGTCTTTTTTCTCTAAAGGTCCCATGTAGACTGCTTCTGTGTTAGTTACTGTACAGTACAGGCCTCTTATTGATGGTTTGTTGGGACTCTCTCCTCTCCTCTCCTCTCCTCTCCTCTCCTCTCCTCTCCTCTCCTCTCRRRCTACCCCCCTCTCTCTCCCCCTCTCTCTCGCTCTCTTTCAGAGCCATGCATCCATGATGGCCTAACCACCACACCAGAAGCCTTTTTGTGTTTCTGCACACTTTACAAAATAGCTATAAGCCTGTCATGGACCACATCAAGGTTCACTGGTCCGTCAACATTTACGGCGAGATAAAGACAGAGAGGGGAAAACTCCGGACTCTGGGGAGAATTCCCGAAAAAGAAGTAAGCGAGCAAGGAGTGTTTACGAAAGAGTTCTTATGTGTGTTTTCTGCGGTGACAAGTCGAAGTTGAACAGGAAAGACTTAGAGCATGCAAAGGGAGAGCAGTGTGGAGCACATTAGACCTCTGTGACATGATGAATCGGAGCCTTGACGAACACAATTGGATACGGCAACCCCCTGGGTTCATACAGAGCAGCATTTTGCGCTTTCTTTCCTTAGTTGGGGGAGCAATATCACAAGCTCAGTTGGCTCAGATGTGTTGTAACAACACACGCTTTGGACATTCAGTTGAAGAACTGGGATTTCTATCTGTTCTTCCATCTCCCATCACTGACAACACCCCGAACTAATAAACAACATGGGATTCAGCAACATGCAATTGCTTTCTTTGAAATCGTACTGTATGGGCGTAAGAAGAATACTGCAGAGTGGAATAATTATAATCAAAAGACCCTAATGATCATCCACCTACACTACTCCTACTATGTGCAGGGAAATATGCACATTCTGTCACAGATTACCAAGGGTGCTTCATTACGACGTGTTACGCTTCTGTGAAGTTCTGCCATGACATTGACCTCCATCATTTCTACAGGGAAATTGCTCCTTATTTGTCCATAGTTACCTTTGAGCTGTACATTTTAGCTAAGTGCTGCAATTGAAATAATATATTAATGAAGGACACCGATATATCTATCGTTTGAATCCATACGGAAACAGTCACACGTCATTAAGCATAAGTGGATTCATATAATACTTATTCAAGCTACATTATCTATTTTAGTTGGCAAGTGAAGTACAGATCCTATGATCTAAGCCGTCTTCCCATCATATTCTGGTTTCCACTTATGTGTCACCTGTCCTAGCAATTATAGCTGTCCTCTGACCAGAACATGTGACTTGACTGGGGAAGACGAAAAGGCATCTATCACTGTAGTGTCCGATGCCGTTGTGTCATGGTCACTCTCGGGGTAATGGAAGTGACATGAGTGGAGATCGGTCGCTCCGTGTCTCTCAGAGAGAGATCATACAGCAGATATATTACAAAGAAGGATCGGTGAGTGTATTCTATAAGGGCACAAGGCGAGACCCAAATGCAGACACAGGAGGCAGATGGTTGAGCTCCGATATTTATTATAACAAAGTCCAACCAGTACCAGGCGATAGGCAGTCTCGAGGTCAGGCCAGGCAGGGGTCAGAAACCAGATCCGAGTCCAAAACAGTACAAGGGGATAGGCAGGCTGGTTGTCAGAACAGGCAAAGTTGTCAGGCAGGCGGGTTCGGAGTCAGGACAGGCAAGGGTCGAAACCAGGAGGACGAGAGACAAACAGAGACTGGGAAAATAGGAGAAAGGAAAATGCTGGCAAACAAGACGAAATGGCACGGAGAGACAGGAAACACAGGGATAAATACACTGGGGAAAATACGCGACACCTGGAGGGGGTGGAGACAAGCACAAGGACAGGTGAACCAGATCAGGGTGTGCCAGTATTCCGCTTGTACTCAATTCACTTAGAATGGTGCGTTTGAATATATTTAAGTACCTTGAAAAACTCATGTGCAATTGCAATTTGGAGCTTATTGAGTTTGGGATTTTTTTGGATCCGCATTTTAAAATGAGTTTAATATTTAAGTTACATTCTCACATGTATTTATCATCCATAAATGTGTTTTGTTTTTTTAAAGTCAAAAGTTCAAATCGCACGAGATGTAAGTGTCTAAGTGTGAAAGTGTAACTTTTACAACACAATTCACACAGTGTTTTGGCGTCGGTTACAGTACCCGAGCAGGGATAAAAAGATTTACTGTGGGGAGAATGTGAACACTGTGTGAACAGCATATACAGTATAGCCTATGAGGAATAGTTATGGAATGTGATGGAATACCTGGGTTGGGTTTCAGAGGCAGCAGGTGTTTTCATTTTTTCACCATGTAAGGGTTTGACCACCTGTTCTCACCGTGCTAGTTATTCCAGTGGGTGGACTCATAGCTTCCCCCAGGCCCGGAACCAAGGGCAAATCTGCTTGAGGACGAGCAAAAGACGCCGTGTGTGTGTGACGTGTGCATGTGCTTGCATGCATGTGTGTGTCTCTCTGTGTCTCTCTGTGTTCACTGCGTACATGGTTTTCCCATGTTTTTTTGTCAGCCATACACTTGTCAATGTATTTGTTCAGGCAACTCAACTGCGCCATCCCAGTGAGCGCTGTGCACCACTGGCTTTTTTTCCCTTTTAAAAAGGATGCGGTGCTTGCTTGAATGGTTGCTATGTCCAAGCCCAGTGCCTTAATCCTGCCTTGCTCTTCCTCTAAGCAGGGTGTTAACTTAATCCCCCTCATTTAGGCAGCTGCACTGCCGGGGGAACTGAGAGGGGGAAAAAAGTTATAGTTCTGTGACTGACACTTTCAGCTGTTGTGACATCGCCTCTGATTCTGCTTTACATCGTCTTAAGATACAACTCGACCTCCGTGGACTACCCTGACCTCCTTGGGGATATTTAAAGCAAGGAGGAAAGTAGGTATTTATACATACAGTGCTGTACATATATAGTGTAGGCCTATTGTTCATATGCATGCACTATTCTTGCAATCGAATGTATAATCCATAAATAAATACAAAATGATCGAAAAAGGGAACGACCTTTGCATTTCTTGAAAATACATCTCCTTTGCCTAAATTTCTTAATTCCTTTCTTTTCATTTTTGGGATTTGTGTGTATTGTTTGTATTGTTAGGAATTACTGCACTGTTGGAGCTAGGAACGTAAGCATTTCGCTGCCCTGCGATAACATCCGCAAAATATGTGTATGCGACCAATAACATTTGATTTGATTTAATGATACTGAAACATTGCAGAAACATCACAATCTCCATGAACATCTGAGCTGCTGTAGTTACTCCCTTACAGACAAAAACACATGATTTCACATGAAATTTCACATGTGAAATCATATGAAAACATGTGTTTTTGGAACACTTCATGTGATCACGTTTTCACATGTGTAGTTTCATGTTATCACATGTTACTTTACATGTTGTCCGTCACCTGTTATCACATTAACTTCACATGTGATCACGTGTTTTTGGTACACTTCACGGGCTTGAAATCCGTGAAATTCGCAAACATAACAAATGTTTCGAGGGCATCACACATCACAGCCAGCCCAGTGGTGGTAACCTAGCCTACTGTATCATCCCACCTAATCTGCCTTCTCTAGCTTATAAACGTTGGTAATAGGTCTCAATTAGACCAAGAGGAAAGATAACACAATATGGCTGACACAGGCCTCTGGAATGTTGTGAAGAGCCGGGTCAAAATCTGACAAATAGACAAAGACAAATAACGGTAAATTACTCCCAGTGTGCCTCTTCACTGTCACATTGCTTGTTACCTTGAGCACTAAAAGGTATTTATCTGATTCGCCCTCTGGGTTCTCTCTCTGAGCCGTTTAACTAGGACCCTGTAGCTAGCTTCTACAGGCCCTAATTGCGGAGCGACTCTCTGGAGCTCACTTGGCAGAGTGCAGGTGCGGCATCCAAGAAAAATAATTGAACAAACAATTATAATGTGGATTCCCACACCATCCTGTACGCTACAGTCTCTGGCTCTCTAGCTGGAGACAGGATGGCTGGAGGCCTTTGCGGGTTGTCAGAGGGCTGCGTATTGACTATTTAGCTTCGCCAGTCCAAAGTATACCACGTCTTCCTACGCCTTCGCTGTAGGAGTGAGGGAAGCGTTGAAATTACAAAAGATCTTTGGTCGAGCGGTGTATACTCTGGCAGCCAGCGCACTCTGAATACCATCCTGCACCCTGAGAAAGAATGAGTGTCCCTGCAACTATGTGAGACATTTATCCCTCTTCCTTTTTTTTCTGCATTTGGACAAACAATGAGTAGTTCCTGTCTAGTGCACCTGAAATGTAGCAGTCAGTGTCCCTGCGATGTTGACACGGCAAACTCAGGAGAGGAAGAAGGGAAGGAGGACCACCTTAAACTCACAGCGGGTGTCAACTTGCCAACTTTTACTCCTCAGCCCATTTGACAACATCAACATCTACTGGACCTCAGTGCCATGTCTGTGGAAAGATCCCTGTACCCAAACAGATGGAAGAAACCGAATCGGCCTGTCAGAAAAGCTGTCCATCCTCAGGTCATTGTTATTTATGTACTCGGAACCAGAATTGCTCCGTTGTCCAACTGGCTCTGATCAAATAAGAGAGGGAAGGAAACTAATGTTACATGGAACAAGTCAATCGTTTGTCCCCACTGTAATCATTCAATGTCTACAAAGCTCTGTGGTTGGTATGTGAGTAATACGGGAAGCTGACTGGGGAAAAAATGATTTGGATAAACGTTTTAAACCATGTCATGAGGAAGAGTGCAAATAAAATAAAATGTTATTCGTCACATGGTTCGTAAACAACAGGTGTAAACCGCTGAAAAGTGCCAATTTTGCCTGTTTCCATTTGTACATTTCCTAATACTGCAGTATCGAGCAAACATAAGCCATGAACAGACTTCAGATACTATGGGTTATGATAATTAAACATAAAGATACATATCGCCAGACATACAGTACTCTCCATTACTCTTATAGTTTCTCAACCAGTGGAGGCTGCTGAGGGATGGCTCATAATAACGGCTGGAATGGAGCGAATGGAAGGGCACCAAACCATGTGTTTAATGTGTTGGATACCATTCCACTCATTCCGCTCCAGCCGTTACCACGAGCCCATCCTCCGCAATTAAGGTGCCACCAACCGCCTGTGTTCTCAACCCTCTGTACCCAATCTTTCACACAGTTAATTTGATTTTTACACCGTCTATCTCCAAGGACTTGTTCTCTTCCCAAAGTTGTTGTTGGTTACCCCCCCCCCCTCTTTCTCCTTCTTCTCTTTTCTTCCTGAACATGTAGACGTTGGCATCGGTTCCGTAAAAACAGATGGAAGCTGAAATGAACACATCTTGTCTTCTTGTTATTCTCCAGTCTTTTTATTTTCAATACTGCCTGTGAGTGTGAGAGGCGGCAAGGCCAGGGAAGGTGTGTGTGTGTGTGTGTGTGTGGCCAGTAGCACCTGTCAGGAGTGGTAGTAGCAGTAATATTATGTGCCTAATTAGCTAGCACACAAGGAATTTGGTCACACGAACAAACTTACGAACGAAGGAACGCGGAGGATCTGTGGGAAAGGAAAGAGTGTAATTAGACATTGTTGGCACCTACTGTACACTCACTGACTACGCCATATCTTGTTTCCTTAAGAGAGAGACAGAACGAGAGAGAGACAGAACGAGAGAGAGAGAGAGGGGGGAGAAGAGTCCCTCAGTCAGATTTTCTCCCTGAAAAGAAAGGTGGCATGTTTTGACAAAAGCTGCATCATGTATGTTTCTTTTTTAAAAGATGTATACGTTGCATACTGTATATTGTATAGTGTACATTTGCAAGATTTACAGACTCCCAACTCCCTGAAACACAAACACACACATACTCCCACTCCCCCGCCCCCCCACACACACACACCACTGGGACAGCCCTGGCCCTGTGTTTTCACCCAGCCGTCGATATCCTTCCCTGCACAACATGGGAAGCCAMTAAAGAGGAGCATCGGGATAATTGCAGAGACTACAGGCTACAGCCTAGAGCCCAATGTTTTCCGTCCCACCGCAGTCCACCGAGCAGCCTCCCCAACGCACTCCGAACGAGGCTGCCAGTCTGCCACACGCTCACGGCTCAGCTGGACGCCTTGCATAGGTTTGACTTAAAACCCCTGTTTAAAATGCCACTTTTCTCGTGTGGATCTGACCTTATCATTGCATTTCAGCACAACACAGATTTTCAGACAATTCTGAGATACGCTTTGTTCTAAAAAAGATGGCGAGAAAGATGCTGGGTTAGAATGGTGGGGTGTGGGCTCCAAATTCAGACTGCTGTAAATTGGGTGTTATACCTTTAACTGTCTCAGGGACTTAACATGTGCTAGTCTTGACTCTTCAGTGGAATTTGTTTAGGCATTGATTGCTCATTAAAATCACATCAAAGTGTTGCTATACGGAGAGTATTCAGAGAAGAAGACATGAAATTAAAATCATTTCAAAACGATTATGTCAAGGTTTACATCATGTCTATGTAACTCCTACTGATAATGTCCACTGTGTCTTTGTCATGGGAAAACTAATATAATTTATTAATCAAACCGGCTGCCACATCTTCACAGTTTGATAGGGGCAGGGGGAGTTGAAAAGAGTTGGACTTCTAAGACTGTCAAAGGGACGAAAATTGCATAAGAAAGATACATGACCGTACTGTAGACTATCCCGAATCAAAAAGATAATGATAGCACTTTTGCACACAACACTAAAAGGGAACAAATGTGTCTTTCATATTTTCCATGAATACAAAATTCCTGCCCCCAAAAAACATGAAAAACATCAAATGAATAAAACAAAAGAAGGGAAAATGATAAAGGACCACTGTCATGCACTGTCTTTGTAACGCGTAAGTAGGAAATATGTGTGATGTCAAAAGCCTTTCCATTTTATCTGCCGGGTACAGCAGTGATTGTAGTGTTTCCACCAAGCCCCCACTTCAATAATTGAAGAGAGTTTGGACATCACCTGCTGAGCGCCCAAATCACTACTCTACTTTGAACAAACTGCTGTGACATTACAGCATTAGGCATGGCAGCGCCGGGCATCTTAGAAATATAGATAGAGAAACAAGAGAAAGGAGATGGATCCATCTGAGCTGAGGAGAGAGAGAGAGAGAGAGAGAGAGAGAGAGAAAGAGGAGCGCCTCAGGCTGGAAAGTAATGAGCAGATTTCCATGGAGGGTTTAAGAGACCCACTTGTTAAAAAATGGTTTCTTGTCTTAATAAATCCTAAAAGTGTAATTTACTTCCAAAAGAGAAACAACAAAGGCACTCGTGACATTCCTGTCTGTGAAAAAAAGGAAACACTTGTAAGGGTTGATGTGCCTCGTGCTTTTTCAGACGGCGGAGGGCTTGACGGTTTCTTCTTCTCTCAGGTGGCCACGGAGCCCCTCAGATCTCCACCGATCGCTGATTCACACAGTCACWACGTCATTGAAAGTCTTCCGACGGTTTACTGAAATTATAGAGCCTTCCAAATCAATTAGGACATCAATGGAGCTGAGGTTTCCTGTGTTGAATACATATAGCATGTACTGTATAAAAGGACGCTAATTTTGTGTGATAAACAGTGGTTTTTCAGAGTTGGAAACCTTGTCAGTTTGATACTAGAACATACAAACTACTGCTTTCAACTATACCCACGGTATTAGACAGGAAATGCAGTACATTCTATATGAAAAAGGTCTCTTTTGTCAAAGTTATTTTTTTATTTTATTCAGAGAGCATTAACACATCGGCAAAGGTTTAAGACATCTGAACATACACATTGTGCGAGTATAATTATATATTCCAAGTAATTCCTTGTCTTCTGCAGAAGAAGGTACATTAACACAAAACAATCCTGCTAGGTCTCCTACTAAGTTGAATGTTATTGTACTGTTTATCTCAACTAGTGCCTAAGGGTTCTACAGCTCTGCCGTCTCTTTAGTTCCCCCATTAGGACATTTGTGAAGTGAAAATTAAGACTTGTTTTGCCTGCTGCCAGAATGTTTGCAATATCCAAAACAGCGTTAAATCCAAGAGAAAGAAAGCATTGTAATGGAGAAACAGCCCAAACACCAAAGATGGTTTGAAATATAATAAAGCTCTTTGAAATAAACCACATTCTCTAATGTATTGCTATATTGAGACAGCAGACCCCACTTTGCAGTACTCACACAATACTGATCTATACAGTTACAGTTTTCCTCGAAGTTGTCTGTTGTTAGATATAATCATAAGTTGATCAATTTTGATGCAAAGTTATTTAAACATCGTCGTAGATGCGGTGGTTCTAGTTTGTGTGCTTTTCCTCTGCTTGCCAGATCCCCAGGCCGTGCTGTCTGTGTTTGTCTTTCCATACAGGGATTGTTGTTGCTCTTAGAGGCGAAGAGACAGAGGGGGGGGGAAAGAGAATAGCCAGGGAACCCTAGAGCCAGGACTCTTCCTGAACTGAACCCCGGGTCAGTCTACACCTTAGGTAAAGCAGTTCCACTCCTTTCTCCTCCAGGGTGAAGGCTGATTGGTGGAGCAGGAGGAGGCAGGAGGAGGAAGGAGGGGAGGCAGGAGAGGAGTCAGGATGAGAGGCTGGAGAGGAGGCAGGAAGGGCGGCAGGGGCGGCTACCCCCGTGTCTTGTGTAATCAACATTTAGAGAAGAGCTGGAGGCAMGACTTGTATTCCCCGCTGAGTGACAGGGAGCGCTCAGAGCGAGGATAAAGCTCTACTCTCCATCCCAGCATTCCAAGGGTCAATATAGCCTGCCTGGGATTACAATTTTGCAAATGAAATAACTCATAACTCAGAGAGCCCAAAAATTTGAAGGAACTTTATATCCTCTTTACATAATTTTTTTTTAAATATATGATGACAAATGAAACAATTTACAGGATTGTAATTGTTTCTTGTTTATGTTTCTTGCTCCTCTTAATCTCAGTAGAAACAATACTATTTGTTCAGTCTAAGATATTGTAATGAGAGGTTTGTTTTAATGAATATTTCTCATAAATATTAAATGGATGTTCCATTGGAAATGCAACAAGCTTGAAAGAAAATGGGGTGATGATACACACAACAGTGTAAAATCCAATAGTGATCCACCTGACTAATTAACTGTGTATGTGACCATAGCAAATAACTGCAGGCAACATGTGAGCCCCTCAAATGGCTGTTCCCCCAGGAACTAGAGACCTTTTCATTGTTCACAGAGGAAATAATCAATAATTTCCATAATTCTGAGCATATAAACAGAATGAACCAGCACAGGAAACAAAGCCGTGGCCTGGGCAGCGCCAGCTACAGCCTCGACCCGCCCCACAGGCTCAGCCTCTGAGGCTGCTGCCTGCCCATGAGAAACACAACCCCACCCAACTGTCTAAAAACAGCCTCTGCAGCTGGTGGCACAAATGCATCTCTCAGGCAGCATTCAGAGGCCTCAGTCTGCGCAGTTTACCGCGCTAAATGTATGGAATCAGCCACATGCTAAAAACTACAATTACAGGTGATATACAGAATGAAATCACAGGGCTGTTTTTTTTGTGGAAGAAAATTGTCCTAATGACCGGTTTGGCGGTTCAGCGATGGGAGGGGATAGGGAGGGAAGAGAGAGGGAGGGAGGACGGGAGGGTTGCGTCTCTCCTTTTTTTCCTTTGCCCATGATGGGAATAGCTGAAACAGCTGCACCTGCTGATGCGCCGTGCTCTGCAACACTTAATGATATCGGATGATATCATTAGGCAAAGTGTTCACAAACAGATGTTGAGCCGCTGCCTAAATAGTGTCAGCTGAGCCCCGTGCATCCCGGAACAGTATTATTTATATAGAACATTTAAGTTTGTTATGTTAATAACCCTGCTATTAGCACGTGGGTGTTGTGGTAGGAATACAAATGCCACCAATAGGGCCATGCCAGGAATCACAAAATGCCGAATTAAATACGTCTTAGGAGCTCTCGGGGTGGCGGATGACTGGAGTGAGTAGCATGTAGGGCTATGTTTAGGTCTATTGTTTGCCTTTTCTCCTCAACACCTAACGCCTTATTTGAGAAAACATCTGAGGAGGCAAAGGAAGGTGTGTGTGTGTGTTAGTCTGGCGGGAATGCTGTGGAAGTAGTTTCACTAGCTCAGGTACCTTGCACCTTGGCAGCGTCAGGAAGAGAAGTTGATGTGTTTGACCTGTGAGAGTCTCAGAGCATTTCGTATTATTCTGTACGAAAATCCAGAATACTCCATTTAGTATGATATGTTATGTTTCGTATGGTATGTATTAAACCATCATCCATTTCGCATGACACAGTATGTTACTAATTACAATTCATATGATATGTTCAGAATTTTAATTCCTACAACACGCAATTCGTACAATATTTTACGAATTGTAAAATGTATGATATGTTACGAATTCCAATTTGTTGTGTCTAAAGTTAGCTAGATGGTTAGGTGGCTAATGCTTATGTTAGCTAGCTCTAGGAATTAAGCTTTTTAAGGTTAGGGTTAAGGTTATGAGTTAGGTTAAAGGGTTACGGTTAGGGTAGGGTTAGAGGAAGGATTAGCTAAAAGGGTTCATGTTAGACTTAGGGTTAGGGGAAGGGTTAGCTAAAATGTTTAAGAATAAGGGAAGGGTTAGCTGTCATGCTAAGTAGTTGCGAAGTAGCTAATTAGCTCAAATGCTAAAGTTGTCCGTGATGAGATTCAAACACGCAACCTTTGGGTTGCTAGACGTTTGCATTATAAACCCACCCACCCATCCACCCACAACCAACCACCCACCCACCCACCACCAACCCTGACCCTGACCCCAACCAAACAACCTCCTTTTGTTTTTGCCTTAAGTAACCTTCTGTCTGATGTAACCATACCAGACGTAACATATCATAATAATTTGAGTGTCCCGGATTTACATTTACTATGTTACGTGTAGTCTATGAGACCAGTCTGGTGAGAGTTGTTTGGCTGACTAGGGGTCAGAGTGGCGAACAGATAGAGCTCATCTCTCTGTATGTTACGTGGGATTAAACAATAAGAGGAACGGGACGATAGAGAGCGCCGACAGGCACTCTGGAGGTAACTCAACATGCTGTGACCTTTTGAGGTTCAAATATGCAGTACCTTGAAAAAGCATTCAGACCCCTTGGATTTCTTCACATTTTATTGTGTTACAAAGTGAGATTAATATTGATGTAATTGTGCATTTTCTTCCCTCAAGTCTACACACAATACTCTGAAATGTCAAAATGGAAGTAAAATGCTATATATTTTAAAGATGAATACAACATTCATAACTAAAATACAATTGTTGCATAAGTATTCAGCCCCTTTGCTTAGGCAAGCCCAAATTATTTTACGAGTAAAAAGTGGCTTAACAAATCACATAATAAATTACATGCACTCACTCTGTGTGAAATAATTAAGGTTGACATGATTTTTGAATGGCTAATCCTTCCTCTGTCCCCTATACATTCAACATCTTTAAGGTCCCTCAGTCAAGTATTGAATTTCAAGCACAGATTCAACTACAAAGACCAGATGCATTCATCCTTCTGAACTGAGCTGCAGGACAGGAATGAAACTGCTCAGGGATGTCACCTTGAGGCCATTGGTGATTTTAAAACAGCTACAGAGTTAAATGTCTGTGATGGCAGAGAACTGAGGATGGATCAACAACATTGTAGTGACTCCACAATAACGACCTAAACGACAGAATGAAAAGAAGAATACAAATATACATAATATTTTCTTGCTCCAAAACATATATCTTGTATGCAAGAAGGCACTAAAGTAATGCTGCAAAATAACAGAAAAGGAATACACTTTTTGGCCTGAATGCAAAGCCTTATGTTTGGGGCAAATCCAACACAACACATCACTGATTAACTGCCTCCTTATTTTCAAGTATGGTGGTAGCTGCATCATGGTATGGGTATGCTCGACATTGGCAAATAACGGGACGTTTTTCAGGATAAAAAGTAGCTAAGCACAGGCAAAGTGACTGGGAGAGGAATTCACATTTCAACAGGACAATAACCTACAACACAAGGCCAACTCTACGCTGGAGTTGCTTACCAAGAAGACGGAATGTTCCTGAGTGTCAAAGTTACAGTTTTGATTTAAATCTGCTTGAAAATGTATGGCCAATTTTGAGAATTTTGAAAAGAATAACGGGCCAATATAGCACAATCCAGGTGTGCAAGGTCTTAGAGACTTACCCAAGAAGACTCACAGCTGCCTGTAATCGACAGCTGCCAAAGGTGTTTCTAACATGTATTGAATCAGGGAGCTGAATACTTTTGCAACAACTATATTTTAGTTATTTAATATCTATTCATCTTTTTAAAACGTATTTGATATTACAGAGTATTTTGTGTTAATTGTTGACAAAATATACAATTAAATACATTTCAAGCCCACTTTGTAGCACAATAAAATGTGAAAAAAATCCAATGGGTCTGAATGCTTTTCAAGGCACTGTGTGATGTGAGTAAATTGGTACTGGCTTCTTGCTGGACCTGCACCTACAAAAATCTACACAATGCATTGATAGTGAAAGAGAACATATCCTAAAAAGCTTTTTTTGAACATTAAACTACATTACACTAGAGATTTATGTTGGCTTTCCCATTGCTGAGAACTGGAATGTAATAAGCCTACATTACCTTAGACAGCAAATAAAGTCATGAGCATGAATCCTAATAGTGGTTAATGAAATAATAAAACCTCACACCAACGGCCCTATTGGAATGAACATGAGTGGGAGAGCAACATCTCCGGCAGGCAGGGGCCGGGGTAAATAAGATAAAGCCCTATTGCCTGCATGTTAAAATACTCCTAAGACACGTGTTAACAGATTTATGTAAAGGTTAGGAGTCATGCACCATTCTCCTCATGCAGTTGCCATTCTATCCCCCTGAAAGGCACACAAGACAGGCGCCCATTTCCACGCTAGCTATTATGCTCATTTGTCCTGTCAGGCCTGACAGCCTGTTTGACTCTTCCCCAGATACGGTCATTAGGTACCGCTCTGTCATCTGACAGGAGGCATTCTGCCGCTCCTAAAAACCTCAAATTATTTCCTTCGCCAGAGACAAGCGGGTGCTGAGAAGGTAATTTTTAACCTTTCACGTGCACCTGGGGAACGCTCCTCCTGGGAGCCAAGGTGCCTGTGTGGCATTCAGTCATCAAAACATGACCTTTAATGGCCGCGCGGAGAGCAGTTGGCACCGGGTGCCACGCGCGGGGTAATGCTAATGTCGATGGCTAATTTATGCGTCAGACGCCCCGACTCTCGCCGCCTGAGCCGGAGCCCGCCCGATGCATCTGTGGTCGGTAGGTTTAGGTGGTGGCCGTGGTGTTGCCTTGTTGTACGGCAGTTAGATTTAARAATGTGGGGAAAGGGGGATTGGGTAAAAGGGGGAAAGGGAGGGGATCTGGGGATCTGCCCCAGAGCAGCAATCTAGAGGTTAAAGGCATTTTGGGGAGGGGGATGATTTTTACTGGCACGAGCCCGGGAGCCGGTGGAGGGGGAATTGAGGGGGCTAATTATGTAGCAGGGAATACATTTGGCGTGACCACTGAGCCTTTTTAGAATTTGTGGAGCACACATCTGACTAACGCGCCTGACCTTTACTTGTTCAGCCCAAATTGCAGGAGACTAGAGTGGATGCAAGATGGATGCAGATTCCATGACTTAATTGCCCTTTATTCTTAGCAGGGTGGCTAGGATGGGATAGAGGCAATACCTTGTTGAATGTGTCAAATTAGAAGTGGTATTTTGTTCTTAGGTCTTCAACATTTATGACAAACGGTTGTCCTCCTCCCTCGAATACGTCCCATATTTTTCTTATTGGCTATAGCACCTGACAATCTCTCTCTATACTTCTCATAGATCCAACCTGAATAGATACAATGTCTCTCCACTGTGTACACTTCGTAGATACAGGACTCTAGGAAAGGCCTGTGTAATACGTCTGCTCTCCCCATTCCCAGCTAAAGTACATCTCCATTCTGCAGCATCTTGTGCCATATTTCACGTCACGGCCATTAGGCTCCTCAAAGAGCTCCCTGCCTGTCGCTCATATCGCTAGGTTGGTTTCCTTGACAGTAACAATGTCCCAGCGTATGTTATTACATGCAACCTCTATAACATATGCGACTTCGCCAGCTGGTGCAGCACATGCAGACAGGAGAGGAGGCCAAAGAGGAGAGGACAAAGGTAGCGGAGTACAGTAACGTGCACTGTATGTAGAAGTATAAGAATATAGGAAACATATTAAAAATAGCATTTATATAATCGACTCAAATGAAAGTGTTATTTGTCACATGCGCCGAATACAACAGGTACCGTGAAATGTTTACTTACGAGCCCTTAACCAACAATGCAGTTTTAAGAAAATGTATTTAAGAAAGTATTTACTAAATAAACTAAAGTTAAAAATAAAAATACATTCAAAACGGTAACACAATAAAATAAGAATTATGAGGTTATATACAGGGGGTACCGGTACTGAGTCAATGTGCGGGGGTACAGGTTAGTCCAGGTAATTTGTACATACGACTAATGTAGAGTAGTATGATAAATAGTATGATAAATATCAAAAAGTGACCCTTATCTTGAGAAGAACTATTTGTGCGATGATTGCAACTAGTTCAGGCTCTGATTATCAGATGAAGATGGGAGATATTGTGAAGGCATATGGAGCACAATCAGGTTGTTTATGTATGATGGGGGTATGGGTTGCAAACAAGGCGTTTCCTTAGGCTTCAGTGTAGATTGCCAGCTATCTGTCTTTAATCCTCCAAACTGTTAGTCACATAATACAATTGGTATTGATATATATATATAATACTGTTTATGAACATAAGGAAATCATAATTTGTCATTTTTACAAAAGAGCTCCAATTGCAATAATGTGGTGAAATGAGTTGAAGATGATTATTATCATAAACGAATATGCAAAACCAGAAAAACATCAAATCACAGTAACACGATCGTCCAATCAAATTTGTGGCATTATCTTTCTTTGAAAATGTACATATACATTCATATTGAGCAATGTCGACAAATACTTCCATAAATATGTAATTTCATATGTTACCAGACAAATCTGTTTTCAGTTCATTTACACGTTCTGCCATATTGCTTGAAAGACACTGATGAGCATTGTGTCAGAGGAACTGTAATATCGTGTCATTTATTTTTCATGCAAAACAATGTTTTCCCTGTTCATTTTTTCCCTGTTCATTTTTTCGCTGTTCATTTTTTTTCTTCAAAGTTTCAACTTCCCCAAGCACATGAAAAGGTCAATGTAAAGTGTTTCCCGAACCCCTTCCAGCAAAAGAATGTAATAAATATAAGTAATAAGTCAACATAATGCAAGATAGATTAAGCATATAGCCTTAGATTTATACAGGCATTAATGATTTAGTATCCTAGTCCTAATCCCTTGTTCAACCCAGCGTCACCATTAAACTGCAAAATTACACATTCTATCACTACCACCCTCCTCACCTGAGTATTGGATTACTGAAATAAAGAATGAATAATTAATGACGAGAAATAGGTTCCTGGCATCTGCAATGGCTGCAATTTAATAATGAGCATTAGGTTTCTTGTTTTTCCCCCCTCCGCTCCCCTCCCTCCTTCACTCCATCCTCCCCTTTAGTCCACTGGTGTTTGAGCCTCTCATATGTCTAACAGGGGAGATGACCGCAGGAGCCATGAGGCAGGTATCATTTTCTTATATCCTGGAACGAAGTGAGAGAGTGACTGAACTGCACACTCCTCCCAGGCAGCAGCTGGAAGGACAGAGAGAAAGACCTGCCTGTTTCTTTTTCTCTCTCTCTCTCTCTTTTTTAATAAGCCTGTCGTTAAATAAATTAGAATATTCACCCAGGGGTGATAAGACGACCACAAACCCTCTGTCATCTGTTTCCCGAGCACTGCCAGCCAAATAGAGCCAGGGCCTAGCTACAGCTTTCTTCTCTCTGGCCTAGCTCAACCTCTCTCTCTTTCACTCTCTCTCCCTCCCTCCTTCTCTGTCTCTCCTCTCTCTGTCTCTTTCTCTCTCTATCGCTCTCTGTCTCTCCTCTCTCTCTGTCTCTCCTCTCTCTCTGTCTCCTCTCTCTCTCTATCCCTCTCTGTCTCTCCTCTCTCTCTCTCTCTCTCTGTCTGTCTCTCCTCTCTCTCTCCCTCTCTCTCTCTCTGTCTCTCCTCTCTCTCTGGCCTAGCTCTCTAGCCGAGTATTCTCTCTGTCTGAGGTTAGGATAGAGAGACACTGACAATATGCTCCTCCTCAGGTCTGTATCGTACTGTCCTCAACACGCAGTATACACATTATGCATAAAGATACACAGTCCACATATTCATATTTAGTTAATGTGCTGAGAGAATAAATAAAGAAGAAGATGAAGGATAAAAGGAAAAAACGAACTTTGTTACATATGGACTGCTTCTTACAAGTAATCAGGAGAATGATGGTGATTGGCTGCAGGCGCCAGGCGGCCAGGTTGGCCAGGGCTGGGAGTTAGCACTGTGCCCAGGTCTTTGCTGCAGGCAGGCTGGAGCTCGATCAGCAGCCCAGGTTGGCCCTGACTCTGCTMGGGAGCAGATGGCTAGCCAAAGCTTGTAGTCACACTTACCTTCCCCACTAAATCCCTAATCCCTCAGTGGACGCTCCTCCAAGGCAGGTTTTGGAGGCAGAAATAGGGGTTACAATCTGGACGAGGGTGCCGACTGCCAAAATACTCACAACACAGAAATGCAAATGAACTTATTTGTGTTGTCTGCCAGCCAAAAGAACTGGGCTTCTTTAGCAAGTAATTAAGATACCTTGAAAGATATTTGTAAAAGATCAATCATTTCTGAAATTGACACATAACAATGATAAAGAATAGAACAGACAGGGTGTCCTGCTCCGCTCCTGTATTTTGCATCTGTGCTCCGCCCTGATTGTGTTTGTCCACAGATGTGTATATTAGTGGCTAGTCCTTTGGGTTCAGGCCAGGGCCCGTTAATGTCATCCTCTCTGAAGCATTTGATTACTTTAAATTACTCTGTCATCATGGCTGTTGAATGGGACTGGTCGACACAACACAGAGGTAGCCCCTGGATATTGTACACACCGTACATAACATAGGTTTTGTGCAGATATTGTTCCTTGAAAGCAAACAGCTTGAAGCTGTATAGKGCGACCCAAATCAACAACTGCTCAGAGGAGGCCCAGGAACCGGGCTGACACTGCTCAGCTGCGCAAGTTGGCTGGAGCTAGCATCGAACAGACACTGTTATTAGCCCGGTGTTAACATCTAAATGGTGTGCAGATGTTAATGTGCTGTTTTTAGATACAACATCTAGATAACGAGGCAGAGATAAACACCATTTCACATCAGATCGCAAATGAATGAGAATTATGATTAGTGGTAAAAAAAATGTTTACATCGGGGGAAAAAATATAGCACAAATGATACCAAGGTCAATATTTAAATAAACTGTTCATAAATCCTAATGGGAAAATGTGTGCAATGTGTTTATAAAATAGTTAAAACACAGTAATAAAAACAATTGGGTCATTCAGGCATTTCAAATATATGAGCATTGTGAGCAACATGATCCTCTAGAGCCATAACACTACTCATTATTAAATGTACGTTACAAAGTTATGCAAAGTGAAATGAATGAAAGTGAAAATGACACATTGGAAAAGATCAGGAAGAGTATTTGTGGGTTGGGCCTTTCCAATTACCCCCTCATAAACAGTACGAGGGCTATCCGAATCAGCCTTCCTTGTGTCTACTGTAGTAACGGTTGAGGGCCTCTGAAAGGCTTGGGGCCCAGTGAAGCAGAGACAACAACCATCCTGGTTCAGGAGCAGATGTCCTGCACGGCCAGTCTCAGATGGTCACAGTCAGAGTCTGGGGAAAGGTCAGCCTCATACAGTGGGTTAAACTGGGCCATCATTACTTTTGCTTCAGGTCTTTCGGGCTAATGGTTTTTCTCAGATCATCGACAGGATTCTATTTGAATGAAAGGTTAGGCTATGGTACGGTGTCGCCATTGACGCACGCAATGCTATACAACAACAGAAGTGCACGGTGGATCGCGTCTGACAATTGAACATGGGAAATCAACATTTATTTGTCGAAAACAAAATCAAGTTCTCAGCCCAGGAGAAATGGTCAAATCTGTGACGTTAATGATCAAAGTTATAGACCAAAATGTGTAAACCATGTTATGGCATTGACTAAGTATAACATGTGCACTGAAAGGACCCTTACGCAAGTCGTGCATCACATCACATGTATAGGACTTAAAAGACATTATACTGTCGGTTCTGAACCACAACCCAACCTAAGTTAGTCAATGCATGGCGTGTTTCGGACATGAATAACATTAAGGGTCCGTACTTAGCACAGACTTAAAATMCATCGGGGTGATCTGACAATCAGATCTGGCATTTCACCTGTGGGTATTTGGATTGATTGAGATGCACCAGAGTGGCCGTCCGTGTGTGTGAGGCTGTGTGAGAGGCAAAGAGTTGGCTAATTGGCCCTAGAGTGCAGCTAATTCTTACTGAGCCTCTATGAGACCTACATTGTAAAGGAGCATCAATCCATTAATGGAACGTTAATGTGTTTCTCATTTTCATAGAGGGGTTGGGGTAGACCAATGTGGAAAATCAGATATTGCCACCTTTAACTCTGACAGCGAATAGTCCGAGTTACATGTCTAGAAGCATCGTATATTTAGCTCTCCATCATGAAATACGGGGCACTGACTAGCATGAGCTGCCTTAACCCAGCAGCTTCCTTTCTATTCCCTTTGAACAACCAGGTAACATGACAGATTCACTATATGTCAAGAGTGCACTGGTATCAGTAACAGCTTTGCTCCTGTGTAGCTACTGAACACTCACACATACACACAACACACACACACACACACACACACAACACACACACACACAACACACACACACACACACACACACACACACACACACACACACACACACACACACACACAACACACCACACCACACACACACACACACACACACACACCACCACACAACACACACACACTCACAACACACCAAACCACCACACACGACTTAAGGTAAAACAAGGTGAACCCCCTCTGTTGATTTTCTTATATAGCCCTCTCTTAAAAGATGAATGAGCAGGCGGACTGTACATCATGTTCGTTGACATGTTACATTAACATTTATAAAGAACTTCATCAAAAAGCACTTTCTCCTTTCCTGGTGCACGGTAGACAATTTTGTTCTGACATCGGCGAGCTCCATGGCTGGTTGCGGTCTCAGATTAATGCGGTAGGGACGGGGGGGGGGGACGGAGGACTCCGGCTCTCCGGCAGCAGTGATTCCTTTTAGATTTTAGCTTATGAAATAATACCTGTCATTTGCCGTCGCTGATCCAGAAAAGGGGGCAGGTTTCCGAGGTCATCCCTCCATCTGTCAGTGCAGCAGCAGCATGCTGTGTTCCTCCCTCCTCCATCCCTCCACATTAGTACGTGATAGGCTGTAACAGGGCTCTCAGGGAGGGCCTCGGCCCCCATCGTCCCCATCCGGCCCCATCTCCCAGTGGGCTAGACTCAGAAGTAGTCGGGGGGCGGCCGACTCCACCTGGGACTCACTGATATGATTACTGGCTAAACGATGAAGACACAGGGCATAGTCTCTACATTCATATGGGTTTTATGATTCCCTGGTTATCAGATAACTAGAGAAGAAAGAGAGAGAGGAAAGAGAGGAGAGAGAGAGAGAGAGAGAGAGAGAGAGAGAGAGAGAGGAGAGAGAGAGAGAGAGAGAGAGAGAGAGAGAGAGAGAGAGAGAGAGAGAAGAGAGAGAGAGAGAGAGAGAGAGAGAGAGAGAGCAGAGGAGAGGAGAGAGAGAGAGAGAGAGAGAGAGAGAGAGAGAGAGAGAGAGAGAGAGAGAGAGAGAGAGAGAGAGAGAGACCTATGGTTGCTACTACCAGCATCACATGGCATTTGAAATAGTAGATTATTGTAGTTTGGATGAGAGAACACTCTGTTCTCMAATGCKTTCTGTGTTGGGCTTATGCCTGTTGAATGGCAGGAAAGGAGAGGTCAATTTTAACTAACATTGTGGCGAGAGTAACGAGATACATTTGAAAACAAACACAATTTGCAAGGATAAATGCCACTTTTTCTAATGTTCCATGAGGAGACCTAGGTCTGATTCCTGACTAAAACTTAGCTAATTAGATATCATTTACCATGCCAATCTTGAGAGCCTCAAAGTTATATTGTTCCCTTCATGAAGCGGTGCAATCCATGTTTAATTTAAACAGCAGAATGCAAATTCTTAGCCACAAATATGATTCATATTCATATGGCTACTTAACTATTAATGCTACATCCAGAAGAAGGTCTAGACATTTAACATGCAAAGTGATTCCTACGGCTTCTTCTCTTGATGGGAAGATTCTGCAGGTTAAGACAATCAGCAGATAATGTCATACGTCATTATTTATTTGCATCTTTCCACGCATACTTCTTGAAATACTTTTTTTTTTACACATCATTTCCCCACATAACCATAATCCTTTATTCTTTTGTATTGAATTCAAAAGGTAAAAAAATAAAAACTATCATTTATGTTTAGACTCAATCCAATGGGTTGATCAATTCTTTTGTCTGTCTTTTCTAGGGGTACAGTAAAGGTTTTTGCTAAAGGCTTGAATACATAGAAGGACAGGGAAAAAAAGTATGTTGGGGTGATCATCAGTGCCAGACACAAATGAGGAACGATAGCTGTAGTTCCCTAGCGCTTCTTCTTCTTCCCCCTCCTCTTCCTCCTCCTCTTCCTCCGTACCAGTCTGTTGAATTAGATCTACTTGCATTTGAACAAACAGGTTGGGATATATTAAGTTAAGCTACAGTACAACTATATTATGTTAAGCTACAGTACATGTTGAGGAAGTGCATACCTGCCTTGGGGCCTGCAAATACATCAGAGAAATAAAATCATGAAATGACCTGGTTTATTACAGCACTATCTCAAATCCTCATAAAACACATTCCATGCCCCAAATTGATAAATACATAGAAAAAAACCACTGTGTATTCTTAATTTGAATATTAGTCAATGGCATGTTAGGAAGTTTTGAGGTGGCCCTTCAGTCTCTTACAGTGGTCAAATGTTTACTCAAGATGAGAAAAATATGTATCAATTCAACGTCTCTGAGACATTTCAATTTTTTTTATAAAAAAATATTCCTGGACGCCAGCGTACGGAAATAGTATTATCTCCTTGTTGATAGCCTATGTAAATATAAGTATGACAACCCCAAGCTTTAAGATTACAGTATAGCCTACTTAAAGTCACGGAATCAAACCACAGAGAACAGATCAAGCAGTACCTTTGTGATCTGTACGATTCCGCTGCGCCAACGATGGTATTTGTCAAGTCTTCCTAAGAATTTATCAAACGAGCTCATTCGCTACCCGCTGCCTTTTAATAGTACTGGATATATTTTAAAGGAGTTCGTCTGACTTTGATCAAAAGCTCACAGAGGATTCTAATCAGAAGTCAGACAAATAGATTTGAGCCTAAACAGACGTCATAGCATAAATCTTGCATGTAATGTGAAGGAGAGGGTGGGGCACTCATTGGGTACATATTCCACTGTAATATTACCCCTATATGATTCAAACAATTATTACCTGTCTGTGCTTGACTCGGACTGAAATTGGTTCCGGTACTCATTTTGGGTGCCGGTACTGTTTATATTTAGGTGCAGGAGTTGCACAATCCTTTTGAGTAAATATTCTATAAGAGGAACAGGAGCTCAAGCAGTAGAACATTTGAGGTCCCGGTACTCAGCTCTGGTGAGCTCCTGCACAAGTCAAGCACTGTTACCTGGTTTCCACAATTAGTCCAAAATCATTGAGGCAGGATGATGGTTTATACTACAACATGTCACATGGTTTAAGGTACTGCTATATACTGTATAAAATATGACATAGTATGTTTTCTGTTTGTTTCTCACTGTAAAGCCTATTCTGTTGAGTATATGGATCCAAAATGTGCATATTTCCTCATATCATTCTTTGACAGGGTGGATTTGACTAGATCACTTTGGAACAAAAAGATATAACAATGCCATATTTTTATTTTCTCTTGGCAAAAAAACACACTGCTATTTGTTGCTAGATAATGCATTGTTAAGGCGACAGCACGCTTCAGTTCAGCTGGCGAACACGGCTAAGAGAACCGAACAATTGTGATTGCATACTCCCTTAAAAGCCCATCGCTTGGAAAACGAGACAAAAGCGGCGTTAGTATTGTTTGTCTATTTTGAGACGACGTAGACAGGATACACCTCTTCAGAATAGTCAGAATTAATCTAAGATAGCTCGAGAAATCTGTCATTCATTTTGACGTTTTTTGCCGAGGAGATCTTAGTTGCGCAATTTTGCTTCTAACTAAGATGTTTGGTGCGATATTTCGCAATGGAAAAAAAATTGTATGAACATTTTGAAAATCAAAGACTTTATTGAAGAATCCCAAAAATTGTGTGCCCAAACAGCCCAAAAAAACCTTAACAAAATCCAAAACGAACCAAAACGTCACAAAATGTCGTCATAATATATGCATGAACTCTTCCGCACTGTTTCGGCTGGGAAGCATGCAGACACCTTTACTCTGTAGTGGCTGAGCCCACTCATCCCCCTCCAGTGCGCACCCACTAGGACCTCCAGTGTAGAGCTGCTGTGACAGACAGCCGTGGTAAATAGCGGTGAGAAGGTAACATGTTGTAGTTTGTGTATTACATCTGACCTGGCTGGAGCCTGTGTGTGGCTMAACAGAAGCGCTGMGGCCTRRTGGAACAGAACAGAACAGAGAGGACAGGGCTGGAGCTGTACGTGTCTGGCTCCCATCCCCGCTCCCATTGACCAAACAGCTGAACAGGGACTGAGTGTGTGTGTGTGTGTGTGTGTGTGTGTGTTTTTGTGTGTGTGTGTGTGTGTCTCAAAGGCAGGCAGGCTGTGGGAGGGAGGCAGCAGGACCTAGGCTCATTGTCCTCCCCTACTCAGGCTGGTTAAACTCTGTTGGCAACGCCACGTCCTCAGGGATGATTTGGAATCCCAGTAACAGGAATTTTATCACGACAGGTGTTAATATCGAAAAATCACACATACAGAAGCACATAGAAACGTTTGCACACACGCACACCGCACACACAAAAAGGTTCAAGATAAAAGCATAGTCTACTTTCAACATACACACACGCTGGTGGTGCGTGTCCTTTGTGTCGATCCGAATCAAAGGTCCTGCCTGGCCTGGCCCGACACATTAGCTACCCAGGTGCCGAGCAGATACAGTTGCACTATATAATGGCTAATTCAGGGGCCGGTTATGGGAACACCAGCTGGCCCTGTATTTGTCAGAAATGAAATTATTTTGGATTCACATGTCAACAGAAGGACCTGACATGCAAGACTGAAACAAACTCATTTCTGCCTCTTCTTTCCCCACATCAATAAAATCTGTCCATTGCTTTAGTGCAGTGTTTCCCAAACTCGGTCCTCGGGACCCCGAGGGGGTCACGTTTTGGTTTTTGCCCTAACACTGCACTGCTGATTCAAATAATCAACTAATCATCAAGATTTAATTATTTGAATGAGCTATGTAGTGCAAAAACCAAAGCACCACTTTAGTGACATGGAGTAGACTTATTCGTTTTCCAAAGGAATARGCATTAGAGCTTTATGAAAGAATAGAGGAATTGAACAATAGGACTAACACATCCTATATCATTTTTCTTCATAAAGCTGTAGATAGACCCATGATGACTTGCCCAAAAAAATGAAGAGAACCTTCATAAAACCCACTACAAAACCTTGAACCCTGATCTCATGGAAGCCATAGTAATGCTCTCAGAACTGTATGGATATCAATGCACGCTATCACTACACACTCTAACAGCCTGTAGATTTCTAAGGCAGATGTTCACTTTGAAGAGTTGACCTGGGCGATGGACCACCTTCAAAATCATTATACATGTAACTGACCTGTGGAAAATGCAAAATTTTACATGGTCGTAAAAGGATAAAAAAAGAATAATCTGGTTCACAACAGCTGATAGGTGGGTTAGTATAAAGCATATCTGATGCACCGTTACACCCACACAAAACATTAAGAACACCTGCTCTTTCCATGACATAGACTGACCAGGTGAAAGCTATGACCCCTTATTGATGTCACTTGTTAAATCCACTTCAATCAGTGTAGATGAAGGGGAGAAGACAGGTTAGAGAAGGATTTTAACTTCTTACTGCTGAAATCCCGTTAACGGGATCGATATGACAACAGCCAGTGAAAGTGCAGGGCGCCAAATTCAAACAACAGCATATTTTAGCTTCTGGGCCTGAGTAGCAGGCAGTTTACTCTGGGCACCTTATTCATCCAAGCTACTCAATACTGCCCCCAGCCATAAGAAGTTAAAGTCTTGAGATGATTTAGACCTGGATTGTGTATCAAATCAAATCAAAAATCAAATGTTATTTTTTACATGCGCAGTTGTAGACCTTAGTGAAATGCTTACTTACAAGCCCTAACCGACAATGCAGTTTTAAGAAAAATAAGTGTTAAGAAAGTATTTACTAAAATAAACAGAAGTTAAAAAATATACAACTAAATGTTTTTAATAAAAAAGAAGAAAATTGAAAAATAACTAATAATTAAAGAGTAACAATAAAATAACAGCAGCAAGGCTATATACAGGGGGTACCGGTACAGAGTCAATGTGCGGGGGAACAGGTTAGTCCAGGTAATTGAGGTAGTATGTACAGTGGTTGCTCAACTAAAAGTTTTGAGATTATGCTGCGGGATTTAGAGGTAATTTGTGGTTTAGTACGGTGCCCTGCATCACTGCATAACTGCTCCAGACAGCGCAAGGGAGAGTTAGAGCACTGATTATGGTTACTGGGAAATTAATGGAAGAGGCAAGTGGTAGGGGGAAAAGACAGCCTTCAGAGGTCAAGACAGCGCTGCTCTGAGACAAGCATGGGGACTGGTCTTGATAAATCAATGAGATTTTTATTTTCACTGAATCTCCGTTTGGGTATTGGTTAGACTACAATTAGGGTGTGGAAATGTAAGGATTATTTTTCTCTGACTGTAACTTACTCTCGACCGGTGACATTGTACAGCACCATTAAGGGGCTATTAGCAGGATAATAGATACTTTGTGCAAGGCAAATGTGACTCACCACCTGGATTCGGTCTCATGTAGCAACATTGGAATTTCAGGTTTTTAACTTGGATAAAAGTGGAGACTCAGAGCTACAAAATGGTATATCATACACTGCATTTGAGAAAATAATGGGAAAGTAATTCTCCTTTGAAATTTGATCAACGTGTAAACTCACTTTTGAGAAAACCGTCTTTCAATGTTTTGGTACTACTATTGGAGAGCCCTTCTTTGTCTACACCCATTCAGCATTGTTCACACCCTCTTATGCCTTAGCCCTACCCATCTCTTTAAGGGTCGATCCAACCGTACTGTACTAACTTGCCAGCTATTTCCAGACATCTAAGAGAGAACAGCTCACTGAACATTACTCGCCCTATCGCTGTGGTTTCGCGTTGAGAGCACACACTGGACACTCTGGCCAATAAGTAGGGTTGTTCCGGAAGCTCTGACCTCACAACTACAGTCAAGCACCCAAGCTAACTGGCTAACATTGGCTAGCTACTTCCAGACACATAAGGAGAGAACACCCCACTCTGACCATTTTACTCACCCTAGCAGAGCTGGTTAGTTTTTTTTTCTTCATGTTATACAGAGCGTTGGTGACTAACTGTGCGGCTGGCAACAATTGAATTACACTTTGTTGCCAACGTTAACTGACACAGACATATTCAACGGCTGTTGAGCATTCAAAAATGCTTCAGTTATTCTGTGCTCTGGCACACTATGATGAGAGGCTTTTGTTAAGAAATGTAGCTAGAAAGCTAGCTAGGTAAACAATGAATCCCAACGCATGACATAACATTAGTTAGCGAGCCAGCCAGCTAACGTTAGCTAGATAGCTAACAGTACACTTTAACTTGAAATGAAAATACTTTGTCAAAATTAGAGTGGAGTCTTAGTTAAGACATGTAGCTAGCTAGCTAAACAATGGACCATAATCACAACTCATGACGTTACTACCCTGCATGAATCTGCAGGTAGCTAACCAACCAGGTTCTATGGCTATGACTAGTCAAGTAAATGTGTCTGAGTTACAAAGAATAAGATCATACACATAACGTTTGCTAGCGACCCAGCCAGATAATGTTAGCTAGCTAACAGTCAACTTGAAATGAAACCACTTTCTGTCAAAATTAGAAATGTGTAATATCTGAAAATCTTACCAGTACACATCATGGTTGGACGGTCTCCTGTCTGACGCCATGCATGGTTGCCTTAGTTTGACGATGTAATCCAGACTTGTGTTTCTACATCTCCTTAGCCTATCATACTTCAATTCCACTAATTTCAAAACTCAGTTCTCCAGAAAGTGGAGAGCATACACATAGTGTTAGTTAGCAAGCCAGCCAGCTAACGTTAGCTAGCTAACAGTATACTTTCACTTGACATTAGGTTTATGCAGTTTTACTATGCAATAAAAAAAAATTAAGCTGCCTTCAACACAATTACCTAAACATACTGACCAGCTCCAATAGACATATTGGAGTGCTATTGCGTGCTATATATATAGACATATTGCGTGCTATATGGTAGACCTATCCAAACTCATCTCTCGGCATGTCTAGCCCATTCATTATCTCAGCCAATCATGGCTAGCGGGAAGGTTGCCCACTTTTTCTGTAGCTAAACAAACTAGGCTGTAATTTAACAATTGTATTCGTATTTACAAATGGCATACAAGTTTGATATTAAGGCACATGAAAGTTCACGTGTTCGAGAAGCATTTTTAGCAACAACATTTTTTTAAACGTTCAAACAGCTCTCCTGTGAAGTCGTGACTTGTGACATACGCCTACCTTCCTGAATCGGGTCACAATTGATCAGCATAAAAAACTTTGTGGATGGGCCCTCACGAGTGGCGCTGCGGTCTAAGACACTGCATCGTAGTGCAAACTGCATTTGCTACAGATGCTGGTTGGATACCTGTGCCGGCTGCGACCGGGAGACCCATGAGGCAAAGTTTGGCTTTTGGTTTCTCTCTCTCTAAAAACAGAACTAAATCATTCTAAATAAATAAACAGATTTATTTACATATTAGTAACTGCATCTCAGTACAGGAGGCACGTCTACAGTCCCTGGTTCAAATATAGTTATTTTTTAAAACAAGGGAGGAAAAGTAAGGAACTTCTCTGTCGGCCCTGGAGGCCTTTTGAAAACACAAAATAATCTCAATCGATGAGAATGGGGGTGTGCTCGGTCCTCCTTTTCAATCATCTCCTTTGTCTTGATCATGTTGAGGGAGAGGTAGTTATCCTGGCACCACACTGCCAGGTCTCTGACCTCCTCCCTATAGGCTGTCTCATCGTTGTCAGTGATCAGGCCTACCTACCACTGTTGTGTCGTATGTGTGCCATTCAGAGGGTGAATTGACCAAGATAAAATATTTAAGAGCCTTTTAAATGGGGTATGGTAGTATGTGCCAGGCGCATCGGTTTGTGTTAAGAACTGCAATGCTGCTGCGTTTTTCATGCTCAACAGTGTCCCGTGTGTATCAAGAATGCTCCACCACCCAAAGGACATACAGCCAACTTAACACAACTGTGGGAAGTATTGGAGTCAACATGGGCCAGCTTCCTTATGATAAGTTTTCGACACCTTGTAGAGTCCATGCCCTGACGAATTGAGGCTGTTCTGGGGGCAAAAGCGGGGGAGCAACTCAATATTAGAAAGGTGTTCCTAATGTTTGGTATTGTCAGTGTATATGGGCAGTCAGTTGTGCCAAAATAACTACTGTTCCTGGTTAGTCCCCCCTTCCCCTTTTCCGCTTCTCAACACAAGATGTTGAAACAATATTGCCATCATTCAAAATGAGAGATCACTCATCATATAGCGTCTTAGTGAACATTTTTTGTTGCAACAATTAAAGTGTTTCGTGTTTCGTGTTTATAAAAACCCATTGCATGCTTGGACTTCCATCGATAGGAACAAGGAAATTCTCCATTTGTGTGAAATGGTGTTGGAAACACGAGCCATTTGCATTCGTTTCCTATAAAGTGCTTTTCCAAGTGACTCAGACACAATAGTCTCACTGAGTAATGACGATTAGCACGTAAAAGCAATGCGAGGAGTACAAGTGCATTGCATTCATACAATGCCAAGAAGTTCTAAGGGAGTCTGCGTTTCTGATGGATGCTGATTCGTTTGGGGGTCTTCACTTCACTTCTGTCTCACGCCCAATCAGATTACGCCACAGAAAGACAAAAGGCTGCTACAGTATATGCCATTTTGGATTTCAAACCGTTTCACTTCAGACACTAAGAGATAGAACAAGTGGCGTCGTCTCATTTTCTTTCTAGTCTCGCAAAAGTAGATTTTGTTTGCACTTATTTCAGGGGGTAAAATGATTCTTATATGCAGTAGCTCATTTTGAAGAATAACTGTAGCTTTCACATGCACAATGACATTTACAATCAAAATCATGAAGTTAATCTGACAACATGTATGAACATAAATGATGTGTAATTGACACAATAATACTAATACATTGATATAAAACAGTAGTCTACAGTCATTAACCTCCGTATCAACATCAACTTTAAATCATTAACCGCCTAACTAAATTAGCAAATGTATCCGCATGTCTAGGTTATACTCTGCTTTGCCAAGTTTTTTTTCTCCATTCCATATGTCATTTTGACATCATATAGGACTAGTACACACACGCGCGTGCACACACACACACACATGCACACACAGACACACACACACGCACACACACAAGCACATCACAGATTGATTTGGACCGAGCCAAAAAGCAGAGTGCTACTGTTCTCACAGAACACCTTCACATCAACTGTCAACAGCCCAATCTGTGCCTAGCCGCTTTCAGCTGACATCTGAACAAATAGTATAACTCAACTCATACAGTATTCACAAACGTAATCTAAATCTATTCAATATTTTTCTCATCAAAAATGTTATCCATATATACTGCATGAGATCCTTAGTTTGTTGAGTATCAAAAATGTGTAGTATTACCATTACTGACTATCTTGCAGAAATACTAGTAGTGGTGGTCCTTGTGAAATGTTTCTCCATGTATAAACCCCATTTATCCTCTGAAGTAAATAAATCCTGAGAAGACTGCACACAGAGRCATGAAAAGGCACCTCTGCACCCTCTCTTGTGAGCGTCTCCACGAAAATTAATATTTGCCCGTTCAAACAAAGCTAACTCTCCAGTGATTCCAGCAACACAGGACTTCCGCAAAACCTATTAGCATTGGTTCCAAGGGCACCCTCAGGAAAGACATGATTCCCTAACAAAACCAGCTCGCTGTACATTTTACACACAGAAATAAAGAAAGTGCTGCAAATGCACTGCGACATGGAGAGTGCCTAGAACGATGTCTCCTGTTGTGATAAGGCAGGGGGAAATACAGTAGCATCATAGATTGTGACATCCAGAAATCAAACAAGTAAGGTCTGTTTTTTTATTTATATTTATATTTTTTATATTGTATTGGCTTCTGGGTCAAAGTATCAGTTCACATTTACAGAGACACTATTCACGTACGGTTGAGTTGATTGTCAAAGGTGAGGTGACTTTGCAGTCATCTAAACTGTTTTCTACGGTTTTGATCTCAAGCTTTGTTGCACAGTACTTATTCAACAGTGGTTCTGGCGACTGATCAGAAACGTGATCCAGGAAAGTAGTTTGGAAAAGTAAGTAAATTACCCGCTTAGGCCAAGTTCCACGGGATGTTAAACTACAAAGAAATACACCAGTGAAAGAGTATAAAACAGATCAATTATTCCATAAAGATCATTAGCTCCATAAGTTATTAAGATTATGGTCAGAACATTTTTCAGGAGGAACATTTAGTAGCTCCAATTCATGATAATTAATGCTCTTTCCCAGAGGTATTTACATTTTGATGGTCTGAAGTACAATTACGGTTTTGAAACACTGTCCAACACTACGCTGTATTTCCCATGCAGGCAGGAAGTATATGAACATTGGGAAATATCCACTTCTTCAAGTGGGATTTACAAGCCAAATCCTTTGGATGTGTTCAAGCTGTCACTGATTGGAGCAGAGTGACTGGCTTTCTTTGGCTGAATCCACGCAGGGAGAGAAAGGGAGAGAGGGAAGAAGAAAGCGAAGGAGGGAGGGAAGAGATGAGAGAGAGACGGAGAGAGTGAGAGGAAGAGTGAGAGAGAGTGAGAGTGAGAGTGAGAGTGAGAGTAGAAGAGAGAGAGAGAGAGGAAGAGAGAGAGAGAGGGAGAGAGGAGAGAGAGAGAGAAGAGAGAGAGGGAGAGAGAAAAGAGAGAGAGGAGAAGAGAGAGAGAGAGAGAGAGAGAGAGAGAGAGAGAGAGAGAGAGAGAGAGAGAGAGAGAAGGAGAGAGAGAGAGAGAGAGAGAGAGAGAGAGAGAGAGAGAGAGAGAGAGAGAGAGAGATCCTCAAGCCAAGGCACATTTCATCTGCTGGCTGGCGGAGCAGGGAGAGGAAGGTATTCAGTTACCTGATAAAGGTAGAAAGTAACAGATGTTGGATCTTACCCTGTTGAAGGATAATTTTAAACCTGTAGTGTTTTTTGGCTTAGAAAGGCTTCTGAGTTGTAATTTCCACTTGAAATGTCAGTCTTGATTTTCCCTTACGAAAAATGTATCAACCCCTACAAACATTTTCATTTAATTATAATCCACCTAATAATTCACATTTCCTGTTGCTGCAGGATTATTTTCATGTGTATCAAACGGCTCAAATTAAGATCCTACATCTGTAAGCAGTATGTAGGCATTGGAGAGAGGGAAATGGAGGAGAGACGAGTGTAAAGGAGAGACATTTTTAAACTGTAGGGAGCAGCAGCAGCCTTTCAAATAGGCAAGTCAGTCAGTTACTACGCTACAGGACAGCAGCGAGAAATGTGGGAATATGTAGACAAGAGCCTCAGCCCTGCTTACAGCTATGAAATAATACCAACAAAATGTCAATAATAGGGGAGGGACTAATTATATTAACAGTTTACATACCAACACACTGTAATAATTGATATTACTTAATATAATATTTGTGATTACGTATTCAAGTCAGTGCTTTAAAATGATTACACCAACACTGTGTGTGTGTTGTGGTGTGTGTGTGTGTGTGTGTGTGTGTGTGTGTGTGTGTGTGGTGTGTGTGTGTGTGTGTGTGTGTGTGTGTGTGTGTGTGTGTTGTGTGGGCGTGTGTGCGTGCGTGTGTGCATGTTTGTTGTGTGTTTGTGTGTGAACGTGCAGGTGTGTTTCAATTCAAACCATGCCTATTTTGTTATCTTATGTTAGATGAGAACATGCTCATGCAACTATATGCCAGAACAGTTAGTCATAGAAGAAGGAAACTATACAATTCCATCTTGCGCTATATCTGTCAGCTTTGAAAAATAGTCTTCAAAACAATTGGTAGTATGTAAATGTTAAATATGACATTACAGGAGTTACGTTGTTCTGTGATTATGCCATAATAACCAGTTCTTGAACTGATCTCAACAACATCAAACACAGACAGATGGTCAGGAGAGAAGCATTCTTTTATGTGCTTTTTATCTCTTCAAAAAGGCTTTTCCAGGCATTTAAAAAACTGGACATCTAGACACAGCAGAAGGACAGGCCCTGGCATCCTCTCACACCTCATCCTATGATTGGTGGCTTCAACGGTTTGATACTTCCTGGATTCTGGACCATGGGGTCCCCAGGGTCCACTCTTGTCGGCTAGGGAGACAGGGGAGAGGCACGAATACTAATTTATTCACAAGACTAAAATGAGGGAAAATTCACATTTTTAAAGAGGCTAAGGAACTGTGGTCAGGGGAGAGTAAGTAGTTCTACCTGGGCAGCAACATCGTCTCAGTGACTTCGCTCCYCTGGTATGGTGTCCATATTAGGACAGTCACACAGGTACAGGGTTCATATTAGGGTGGGAAATGAGTTGATGATCTTCCTCCTTTTGGTACTTTTCTCAATTTACCAACAAAGTAGAAAGCTGATATGATATCTCACCATCTAAATTCAACATAACCTCACATTTCTAAAGAAGTGTACTAAATATTTTTCTGTCTGTTTATGTTGTTTGTTATAAATGGATATTTGATGTCTGATAAATGTAGAGCCTGGTTCAAAGTTCAAGTGGGTTTTAAAATATTGATTTTGGGATGTTTATATAAAATATAAATTGAGTGTCCTCAGGCAGAAACGAGTTACTTGCTTGATCTGTTACTTGTTWGCAAGATGTTTTTAAATGGTAACATGTCAAGTCGAGCTAAGTACTGACAAGCTAAATCCCAACTCATCTGTTAGTAATTGCCATCAATGTCATTACATCATTCATCAGTTCATCTGGTAAACACTCAGGTGAAATAAACATAATCAATACATTTAGATTTGGGTTCAAATATGAACATGCATAATACAGGTGATGTGATATTATAGTCATGTATTCTGACTGTAAATAGCCGTCATGTACTGTAGCCAAATAGCCTTGATTTACACACACTTTTCTGAGTCAGATTTGCTCTTTTATACTCCTGCATGTTTATTCTAAGTTTCCACCCTGCTGGTTTGTTGTGACCTCTGCACAGGTTAGACCATGTCAGCCCTGCAGCGCTAGCCGCGAATGAATCACCGCTACACATGACACTGGCAAGGCACTGGTATGAGTCAATGCTGGTTACTTGTTGCCTAGAATGTAAATGTAGCTGATCATAGGGGTTCTCTCACCTTGCAACCGTTTCACTAACTAAGGCATGCAAACCCTTAGGCGGGAATGCCATCTAGTAAGAACCCAGTCATGTTTTTTTTTATATTGCTTTCACTGTCAAGGTGAGTTGATCCTGGCAGGCATAATAAAACATACTTTATTATAATACTTTATATATTTTCAATTACAGCTGACACGTCTGCAAATCAAGTGGGCACGTGGGTTTTTTCCGACCACTTTCGCTTTTTGTGCAAGTAAGCACAAACGTGGGCTAGCGTGGATGTCCATAGTGCTGCCGACAGTGACATGACACATTAGTAAATAACTACGCTAGATAACAGTCAAAATATACCATCAAATCTGCTTCATAATAGTTTATGGCCACCGTCGAATGACATTTATGTATAGCTTTTAGAGGCGAGCCAATGAAACGCCGGCTTTAAAATGAAGTCGGCCATGATTCACGTCACCCAGCTGTCAGTCTTACATTAATATTATGGCCATATCCATCATGTTGCACATCTATAATCAACTCCAGCTGTAAAATTGAATTTGGCATGACATCACAGAGGATATTTCCTTGATGGCAGGCTGTCGCCTGCAAATGAGAGGTACACCAGGTGAAAACAAATGCAACACAAAACAATGGGTATAACAGGACCGAAATGGCAATGGTAAAGGGGAGGAAATGTGTTTTACATGCTTACTGGTTAGCTATGAACTAGGACAGAGAGTCGTATTTATCTAGAATATAACATGTTGAGGTGTTGGTTTCTGTGATTTTAGCTGCTCTTCTTTCAAAGAGCTCTCATCGAACTGAATTCACTCCAGCACACAAAATGTATTTTCAACCTGACCTTTCTTTAAAGTTAGGAAGAGAGACTACACCACTGACCAAACTGACACGGAGTAGTATGAATACTGAAGACTGTACCGTAACGTTTACATTACTGTACTTTCCTAAGCAGTCATCTGGGCCCATACGATAACTACACGGTTGTATTTCAAAATGCTAATTATTGATGAATTCATCCTCAGTGCTTCCTTATCAGTCAAGGAGGGGGTGTCTATTTATTCTGAATATTTCTTTGATTTGCTCCTCACCAAATTCCTTTTGAAAGTTGCAGAACTTGTTTTGTATGCAAAGGTACCTAGCTTACAGTAATTTATTTTTTATTTGTATGCCTCTTTCTCCTCTAATGTGACAAATAAGAAATGGCAATCTCTGCCCCAGGAAATGTGTCAGGCACCAGAGCAGCACTGTCAGTCATATTGAAGTATAAGCTGCTCCTTTAAAAAGCATGTTGATTCTCCATACTCCAATATTGACTAACTGTCTCTGTTTGATGTATGCATTACTAGCCCCATGCAAACTCAATGTTTGGGCTTAGGTTGTTAGTTCTGCCACTGTAACCGATGCAGAGTAACTACTGATGCCCCCAGATATAACAATTGACTGTCCCCATGGACTGAGAGAGAGAATTTGCTTGTGACTGAAATTACTGCCCAGCTAGCACATTTAATTCCTTGGAAGTTGTGGGAACGTTTGTTTTTGGTTTCACATTGGTCGTTGGAACGAAGACAGAATTTTCCTGACCAGTTAAACTAAAGTTTTTTTTTAAATTGCCTGTTCTGGGAACATTTATTTTTAGGTTGCAGGGTGGTTCTGAGAACTTTTTACTCTGGTTCCTTGACAGATTTCCTGGGAGGTTTAATTAACTCTATTATAAATGAAATTATAGGTTATTTTGAGGTTTAATAACTTCTTTAAATCTTTCTCTGAATGTTTCAATAAGACTTTTAATAACAATGCTAGTTTATTTTGGGTTAACTTTTTGGAACTCCAAGCACAGATGGGATACATGGTAATTAATTTCCCTAGGCATTAATCATGCAAACACATTTCTTTTTTATTGTGACACAGCATCAGTGAGATTCAAATCCATGATTTTCTGTTCTCTATCCATGGAATTAGTCCACTTCGCCACCAGGATGGAGCTACTGTAGCATACCATGTTTTCTTCATGCATACAATGCTGTTTTATTCTATTCAAACAGACCCCATTTCAAAGGAAACAAGCACTCTTTAAGATCAGGTGTGGCCAATTAGTAGGCGCACCTGAACAGACTTAACAAGATAGAGGATATAATTAGTTTTGCTGACGCTGAGAATAGAATGTATATGTTTTTAAATAACATTATTAGAAATTTATTGGAAATGTACTAACGTTTTCTTGTGGTTTTTATGGAACGTTTTCTTAATCTTCTGAGGATAGAGCTTATTGTGTCCAATTCAATTTTTTTTACATTTCCAGAATATTGCCAAGAATTGACATCACAGAAAACCATACATTCTCTGAACGTTCTGAGAACATCGCTTATGTTAGACCATTTTTGAGAACAGTCCCAGAACGTAGTAAAAATATGATGTTAATTAAGAGCTTGTGTGGAATGTTCTGTGGAAGAACTGAAATTCCCACAGAAGAACATTGTTTCTTAATGTTCTCTAAACTATTTGAGAACATGTGCAATGTTAAACCATTTGGAGAATGTTCCTAGAAAATTACCAAAATTGAAATAAAATGTAACCATGTTAGAATTTTAAGGAAATGTCCTGTTAAAGAAAATAAAATTATATTTTTTGGTAAAGTTCCTTTTTTGTAATGAGAATGTTCCAAAGCCAAGCAACTATCCTGCACCAAGACTGTATGAAAAATAACCATGGGACAACCACGCACTCACCAACCTCTAAGAAACATGTTGTTCTCAGAACGTTATGTGCTAGCTAGGTGAAATCTGGCGAAACCCAATAATGCAATGTCATACACTGAGTGTACAAAACATTAACAACGCCTTCCTAATATGGAGTTGAACAGAACAGCCTCAATTCGTTGGGACATGGATGGGACAAGATGTCGTTGGGACAAGATGTCGAAAGCGTTCCACAGGGAAGCTGGTCCGTGTTGAGTCCAATGCTTCCCACAGTTGGGTCAAGTTGGCTGGATGTTCTTTTGGTGGTGGACCATTCTTGATACACATGAGAAACTGTTGAGCGTGAAAAACCCAGCAGTGTTGCAGTTCTTCACACAAATCGGTGCACCTGGCACCTACTAACATTCCCAGTTCAAAGGCATATAAATCTTTTGTCTTTCCCATTTACATATACACAATCTATGTCCCAAATGTCTAATGGCTTAAAAATAATTTTTTAACCTCTCTCCTCCCCTTCATCTACACTGATTGAAGTGGACTTAAAAAGTGACATCAATAAGGGATCATAGCTTTCACCTGGATTCACCTGGTCAGTCTATGTCATGGAGAGAGCAGGTGTTCATAATGTTTTGTACACTCAGTGTATAGTTTCGTATTCAGGTTTGTGTGAAAGTGCTATGAGAAATAAGATATTTATCAATAAATGTTATCGTTAGTAGATAAACAATTTGACTTGGTATTTGTAATAATATTTTTTTAAAGGCATGCGTCAGAGATGCCAAATTTCAAGTATCATGGTCGTTGAACTAGTCCGCAGGTGTAGAATGTTTCTGTCTTTTCCTTTGATTTACCGTTGGTTTATGGAAACACTTCAGAAGTTACAAAAGGTCAGACGAGGAACAAATGTTGAGCCGGCCTGCTTTCAGCTTCATCATAGATGATGTTGTCTGATGTGCAGTTCACTAGTGCAGGGTTGTGGCTGTGGGGCTTGTAGCCAGAATGGAGCAGCTGACCAAAATCAAAGAAAAAAAAACTGAACACAAGTTACATTGTGGGGTCAGTGCTGACCTTGTCACAGATGAAGTTTTACCATCATTCAAACCTTGCTCATCTCTGCTGGACCTAAATGATTTTAGTGCTTGAATGAATTGGTCAATGACCAATACTAATCTATGACATTGATATCCTCTCAGTTTTTTTCACCCGTTGATGGTTAATTGAATAAAATTGTTAATCAATGACAAATGGAATTGGAAATGTATATACGTATATATTAGTCATAAATTCAAGCCTGGATTTCTTTCTATATTCTTTTACAGGACCTACCCCCTCGTTGAGGCAACGAAGGGTTGCTCTTCTGGAGTCTGTCCACTTTTAATGAAGCCTTATCTTTCTCACTTTAATCGTTCACCAGATGTTTCTCCTTCCCTGTTTTCACAGTTGACATTTTTCTGTTTGACATGATACAGATTCAGGTTCAGAAGTCTGTTTATATAAAGAGAGTTGAGGTTTTTGGCTTTGAAACGACGTGTCCCTCAACATGTGCGATCAGCACTTTCCCAGGGTTATTTCCACATTGTTCGCCAGAGACAAGCAGAGGGACACACACACACACACACACATACACACACACACAGCGACTGACTGACGGACTTTCTTTGAGGCAGACACTTTTATTACAAAATATTCACTTTGATTCCTGTCCCATTTGGTGTCCATTCCAAACTGAATGGACACCAATACATTGCATTGTGGTTTAAATTGTGGTTTTAATGTACACTGTTTGTGTTGCACAATTAGCTATCTTAGGCTAAAATGTTAAAGGACTTTGACCTGAAAAGAAAACTCTGCTTGCATGCAGTACCTTACCTCAAAATCTTTCCCCAAGTGTGGCATGTGCTTGTGTGTGTGTGTTAGTGCCTGCATGCATGTGTGTGTGTGTGTGTGTGTCCCACACATTCCATATTTACTGACTTGAGTACCTAAAGTACTGAACACTGTAGCCCACATGAACCCAAGCAGCTGTACCTACATATCTCCTTAATTTTCCTCTGACCTCCTCTGATATGCAGTAAGCATATGGAGGGATTTCACAACGTAAATAAACCAGGCCAAAGACAGTATGATGTAAGAACCCACAGCACTCCAATGTTGTCCCTTTGAAGTATGTGTTATTATTGAACAAGCAACAACAGAGCCGATGTGATCTGTATCTTCAGTTTTAACCTCTAGTCTCGTTGCAAAGACGTTTTATGGAGTAGGAAAATATCCTTGTTTATTAAACTGGTGAAAGATGAGAATAAATCTAATTACATTGAAGTAGGTCAGAAATTAGCTACTGAGTATATAAGTAATCAAACTGAATATTTAATTACGATTACTTCCCCCCTATTTTCTTCAAAAAGAGTCTGCATCTCTCTTTCTGCCTCTGCCTCTGTCTCTCCCCCTCCCTCTTTCTTCTCAACCTGCACTCCTTTCAGAGACTTCCTGTAATTTACTTAATCAAAATCACCTGAACATTGTTGGATTGTTATCAAATGGCTTTTGGAGTAATAAAAAAGGAAGAAGAAGGAAGAATGATTTTCTATAAATAGACCAGAGACCAGAGGCCTCATGGTGCCCAGATGACAGGAAGCAACTGAGGCCTATCATGTGGAATGCCTTTTTCTCCCAGAAAGGAAATTAATTTCTTGTGATTTTAGAAAACGTTCACAAGTGTTTTGTTTAAAGGCTGTAGTGTGGGTTCTCTTTCTTCATTGATGTTGTGATGAGAGATGCATTTCTCCGAAGATACCCCTCCTATTGTAACCCAAATTCTGCTCTTTCTCAAAGCATTGGCCAAGAAATCACAGTTTCGAAATCCCTCCATCCATGGTGGACCGACCAGGCTTTAGTGTTGTGCTTCCTCCCTGCATTCAAATGTCTTCATTAAATTCTGGAATGTATTGTGTTATCATTTGATGTTGGAAGCTTGGAAAGCGATAAAGCACTTCTGTCACTTCTGTCTGCTTTGAACGTGTCCCTGTATGTGACATGCTTGGAGTACACCCAGTATGGTGGCTGATGGGATATCGTTTTATCATCTCAACTCTCCGGAGATAATCTACTAACAAAGACCATATTGGAAAACTTTGCATATGATCACGAATTAAAGGTTTTCGTCAGACGTTTAACCAACAGTGCCACAGGCCTTTTATAAATATGTAGGCCACAATGCCTGTTGTGAAACCCAAAGCAGTTATACAGGGTCGAAATAGGACATTAATGTTTATCTTTTTTAATTGTTAAGGGATCTAAATGTATACACATTTCTTTGGCATGGAACCTAGAGCTCTGTGTTGACAAGTAATGTACGTCTTCAATGGATAATGGTCTCTCCAACAAAGAACACAGAGATCCATAAATTACATTTCAGTCTCTGACTTTAAAATGTTGTCCACATTAACTTAATCTGTCTTCCTTAGAAGGCATGTCGAATGTAAATCATTGCTCCATAAAATGTAATTGTTCTGAGAGGTTGTGTGAACTTCCCTTTGCGTTTGGAGGGAATGTGCGTGTCTGTGTGTATGTGTGTGTCTGTGTGTGTTTAGTTTTGTGAAATTACACAGACTGAGTTGATTTCCATGATAATAAAATGCTTCCAATCGAAAAGGGACCATGTGGTCATTGAAAGGATGGCCAATTCCGCCAACTCTTATTGGTTTAGTCGGGTTTGGCTACAATGTCCCATGTTCTTGGAACTAAAATCCAATGGGCACGTGAACACTATAATCTTCAACTTCCGTCACATAGAAATACATCCAGATGGAATCCTGGTCCAACCACCAACTTAGGCCTTATTTCAAATGTTGATTCCAAAACAGTTAATGATCCAGATCAAAGCGACTTTAAAAATATATTTCCTCATCACATACATCTCTTTCCCTCTCCTCTGAATATACAAAAGAAATGCACATCAGATGGAGCAGCAATGTAATGTATGTACAGTACCAGTCAAAAGTTTGGACACACCTACTCATTCAAGGGATTTTATTTATTTAATTTTTTTTACATTGTAGAATAATAGTGAAGACATCAAAACTATTAAACAACACATATGGAATCATGTAGTAACCAAAAAAGTGTTAAACAAATTCAATTATATTTTATATTTGAGATTCTTCAAAGTAGCCATCCTTTGCCTTGATGACAGCTTTGCACACTCTTGGCATTCTCTCAACCAGCTTCACGAGGAAGGCTTTCAAACAGTGTTGAAGGAGTTCCCACATATGCTGAGCACTTGTTGGCTGCTTTTCCTTCACTCTGCGGTCCAACTCATCCCAAACCATCTCAATTGGGTTGACGTCAGGTGATTGTGGAGGCCAGGTCATCTGATGCAGCACTCCATCACTCTCCCTCTTGGTCAAATAGCCTTTACACTGCCGGGAGGTGTGTTTTGGGTCATTGTCCTATTAAAAAACAAATGGTAGTCCTACTAAGCGCAAACCAGATGGGATGGCATACCGCTGCAGAATGCTGTGGTAGCCATGCTGATTAAGTTTGCCTTGAATTCTAAATATATCACAGACAGTGTCACCAGCAAAGCGCCCCCACACCATAACACCTCCTCCTCCATACTTCACGGTCAGAACCACACATGCGGAGATCATCCATTCACCTAGTCTGCGTCTCACAAAGACACAGTGGTTGGAAGCAAAAATCTCAAATTTGGACTCATCAGACCAAAGGACAGAATTCCACGGGTCTAATGTCCATTGCTTGTGTTTCTTGGCCCAAGCAAGTATCTTCTTCTTATTGGTGTCCTTTAGTAGTGGTTTCTTTGCAGCAATTCGACCATGAAGGCCTAATTCACACAGTTGATGTTCATGTGTCTGTTACTTGAACTCTGTGAAGCAATCTGAGGTGCAGTTAACTCTAATGAACGCATCCTCTGCAGCAGAGTTAACTCTGGGTCTTTCTTTCCTGTGGCAGTCCTCATAAGTGCCAGTTTCTTCATTGCACTTGATGGTTTTTGCGACTGCAACTGAAGAAACATTCAAAGTTGTTCCGCATTGACTGACCTTCATGTCCTAAAGTAATGATGGACTGTTGTTTCTCTTTAAATTATACTTTTATTTAACTAGGCAAGTCAGTTAAGAACAAATTCTTATTTACAATGACGGCCTACCCCAGCCAAATCCGGACATTGCTGGGCCAATTGTGTGCCGCCCTATGGGACTCCCAATCACGGCCGGATATGATACAGCCTGGATTTGAACCAGGGACTGTAGTGACACCTCTTGTACGGAGAATCAGTGCGTTAGACCGCTGCGCCACTCAGATCACCATTCCAGTGACTACCTCATGAAGCTGGTTGAGAGAATGCCAAGGTTGTGCAAAGCTGTCATCAAGGCAAAGGGTGGCTACTTTGAAGAATCTGAAATGTAAAATATATTTTGATTTATTTAACACTTCTTGCGTTACTACATGATTCCATATGTGTTGTTTAATAGTTTTGATGTCTTCACTATTATTCTACAATGTAGAACATAATAAAAATAAAGATAAACCCTTGAATGAGTAGGTGTGTCCAAACTTAAGTAAGATTCTCTGCATGTGATGTGGACCGAGAACAGGTTTGACACATCTCCTGAAACCGACTTCTAATGTGTCCCTGGGGCAGTAGTTATGACTTGAGTGACACGGAGGTCTGACAACATGACTTTTCCCTCTTCAGGCCAAGTCTCCAATTCTAGACTCCAGTCTACAAAACCAGGGTGTCTTACGTTTTGTTTAGAATTTTTTTTAAATTTGGGACATCGGTTAGAATTAGGGCCGCGGCTATCTGTCATTCCTGACTCTCAGGGGCTCATCGATGACAGGCCGAGCCACGGATACAACACCAGGTGTTTTATCCTCGTTGAGGTGGCTATGATATGACACCTACCTGTTTTTTAGCCTCAACCTGTCAAGGGAGCCAGATTTAATGAATGTAATGATCAAAGAAGGAAAAGCAAGTTTTGCCCTGAGGTACGGATCCCAGTGAGCCTTGCATGCTGCTAATTATTTAGCATTAAGGTAGACAGGCTTATGCATAGACGGCTACTTCAAAGATTTGATTGGGGTCCGGGTTTGTTACAACAGCACAGAGCCTGGAGGTCGCCGTGGTGACAGCAGAACATCAGGGCGGATAAATCTGATCGCGTAAACTGTCTCTAGGCAGCCACAGGTAAGCAGAAGCCTTTATCCATTCTGACAGGGGATGTGAAAAACAAATGTGTAGGCTAGAGCATAGAGGATCTGGGCTGGCTGATGGAACATCTGTGTCAACTTTTAATGTCAAAGTGTAACTTTTATTTCATAAGATGTTGGCAATCTTGTCAATGTACAGTAACTGGTACTACAGTATGTGGGTGGTAAGATGGCTCTGGAGAGGCTGTAGAATACACAGAGTTGTTTAGTCTGGTTTGTAACCATATACAATATTTCTCCCGGCTTGTGCTATAACAGGGTTGTGTGTTATTCACAACTCATACTGCTCAGTCATAACATTTCATAAGAGAGAATAAAATGCAAAATATGCACCAGCAACACAAATATATGCATTTTTTTTTTATGCTGCTCGCAATCCTACTGAATCAAACCTGGAACCTTATTCAGAGAACAAATATCTAGTTTCCATAATTCTCCATGCTGGCTGACAGTCGTTGGCACATTTGGTACAATAGGGACATTTCCTCATGAAGAACATCAGCATGTATATAATAATTTGTCAACAGAGCAACAATGTAAGTAAATCATTCTGAACTTGCCCAGATTTACACTACAGCCTGCCAACAGCTAATTACGGTACGTCCCGTCTGTTTTACGATAGCTGGGTTTTTTTTTTCACGAGTTGTGGCCAAGGGGTTGTCACCAGGGTCCTGCGGAGACACTAGGTTTCCAACAAGGCATTCTCCTGGCCATCTGAAGAGTGAATACCATGACAACAGACTTCTGGGAAAGAAAAATTAACACATGTTGAAATAAAAATGCTTTCTTGAAAAAAAGGGGTTGAAGTGAAGTTTGAGTTATATTGACATGCTTCAACAACAAAAAAGTGGACGTTTTTGTGGTGTAGATGAATGTAATAAAGGCAGCCTTATGAATGTCTTACATGGACAATGTTGCAGCGGAGGACATATTTGGGACAAAGAGAGGAAAAAGACAGAGAGGTAGAGGATAGTAGGAAGGAACCAGAGTGGATATTGTACTTCCAAAAAGGACACTCATATTGAGGGCTACACATTCCATAATGAGCAAAATGCCCTGAGAAATGCCAAAACTTTGACCGACGTTACTTCAAATTCAAGTGCAGCAAGCCAGAAATGCAATAATTCTCCACAGTACACAGAAGCAGAGARTGTAAAGTCCCCATGATGTTCCTTGAACACGTATAGTGTGCTTATATGTTTGTATCAACCACCCATCATGGTTGATCAGAGCTACTTAACTGGTATCATATAAACAACAATTGTGCCAATTCAATTGCTCACAGCCTTGCATATCTCCATCATTGTTAAGCAGGTCACCATTTTTCAAAGCTGTAATCGAGGTTGCTATAATGGCACATTAAAGAGAGAAAAATGTGATCAGATTGCCATAACCGTCTGACAAAACGAGCTCTATCGTTTTGTATTAAACAATTACGTATGTTTGGTTTAAAGGGAGCTCCTTCACTGTGAGTACTTAGGTGTCTTTTATTCTGTCAAATGTGCCTGAGGAGAGGAGTATGTGTTACCATGTGGAGATCTCTGCTCGAATCGTTTGAAAGCCCCTCGGTACCTCCGAGGCATCCAATCGTCTGCTTTGCTTTCTGTTGAGCCTGGAAATGACTGCCATGTCTGTCTGTCTGTCTGTCTGTCTGTCTGTCTGTCTGTCTGTCTGTCTGTCTGTCTGTCTGTCTGTCTGTCTGTCTGTCTGTCTCT
>NC_036852.1:8448188-8450687 GCF_002910315.2 Salvelinus sp. IW2-2015
GCAGAGACGAATGAGGAGAGAGTTAGAGAGAGAAGAGAGAGAGAGAGAGCAGAGCGTCCTCATTTACGTGGTCCTGAACTGGGGCATTGTCTAAGTTAGATTCTCTATATGACCCGCAGCGTCTTAGACAAGCAAACAAGCAGCTGTAATAAACGCCCGGGTAGGTACATAATAGGCCCGGCTATGACAGGGAACACGACACTGCGTGTCACATAACACACAGACACACGCTGCATCCTCATATATCCTTGGGCATAATTGTGTGCCGTGAGCAGGCGAGAGTGAGCGTCATACTAGAAGGATGTTGTCGATTTGTTCTGGCCAGAGATAAGAGGGAGAGGTGAAAGGAAAGCAGAGATGGGAGAGAGAGAAAGAAAGAAAGAGAGGGAGAGAGGAGAAACTAGGCCCACTGCAAGGCTTTTCTATGAGGGATAATAGCGCGTTGGGTGCATTTGCTTCATTGTGCTGCTGTCTTTTCTTGTTATGTTGTGTGAGAGAAAAGTAGAGCAGGACTGGGCACCATCGGCCCGCGACGTACACTGCTGGCTGCACTCTCAATACACACTCTTGAACAGCACCACAGTACACTCCACAGCAATGGAGTCTGTAATATCGACATAATTCAACTGCTGGACGCTTCGGAGATAATGAGGTAATCGAGATGTATGTAGCATGTACCACATACACTCACTAAGACGATAAGGCCTATTCACGGTGCACAACAGGATGAAACAAGTGAATGTGCATTTGATTGGCGGGCAAACTTGCCTTAAAATTCCTTGCTTTCCGTGGTCACTTTTGTGGACGTCCTCGAGCCTAGTTACTCCGGACCTTGACCTTCTGACTCCAGCATGAAAAGTCTACACATAGCAGGCATCTGTTTATAGGTCAGTACATGAAGAGAAAACAGGCTATTCTATGCTTAACATGCAAATCAATGTTGTTGATTTTTAATTGTGTCATCCCAAGGACAGCTACATAAATCCAATGACAACCATAGTCATCCCTCATAGAAGGAGGCTTGAGTGGCCATGGCTTCTCCTTCTCATCGTCTCATTCGTTTCTTTCTTTCTTTTTTTCTGCTCTTCTCGCTCTGCTCCGTTCTCATGGGCAGAACAAAAGAGCAACATCCCGCGTTGGTTGACGGTACGCAGCGTGGTATATACAAATACCGTGGTCATGGTGTGCACGTATATTGACATTCTCTGTATCTGGTGTAGTATATGATACATCCTGCTCATGGTGTAGGTAATGTATATACATCATTTTCCTGTCATGCGTGTTAGTATATATAACATCCTGTCATAGGTGCATTAGTCATATATATAACAATCCTGCTCATAGGTTGTAGTAATATATTACATGCCTGTCTATCGGTGTAGGTATCATATAGCATTCTCTCTCTGTCTCTCTGTCTGTCTGTCTCTCTCTCTCTCTGTCTCTCTCTCTGTCTCTCTCTGTCTGTCTGTCTCTGTCTGTCTCTCTGTCTGTCTCTCTGTCTGTCTGTCTGTCTGTCTGTCTGTTACTGTGTGTTTGCTTTTGAAGGGTTAGCCACCAGTAATCTGGAATATGACCAAATGAAACGGGTAATTACTGAGCCTTGAACTGAATGCCATAACGTGTGTTATAGTAAGGTATTGAGGTTTACGATCGTTCTACAGGACCTAGAAAGAATCATAATAGCATAATTGGTGGACATGTTCACCCCAGAGGTAGTTTTTGGGACAGTGCTGCTATGTTTCTTTTTCAATCCGAATGTGTTTCGTTTGTTGACACTGACCCGAACCCTAACTCTCAATAAAATGTCTGCTCTATCCAGTATAACTTTATGTACAGTACAACGAGGCAGTATTGTGCTGTTCGGAGTATAAGTGAAAAGTTTATGAAGGTGCTCATTATCATGTTGTTGTTTCAGATGTTGCTGCTTGGGATGTTTCAGAGGCCCAGTACTAACCCCTCAGCCTCCATAGCTACAGTATTGTTCTATAAATAAAACAGCAGTGGTATCTCCATCCCTGAATTAGTTATTTACTGCTTGCTTATGACAGTCGAATAGCATCTATACTTAACTATGCCTCCGGTTGTGCCTGTGGGGCTGAAATGAATAGACAGACAGAAAGAAATTGGCCTTGGACTGACATGACAGACACACGGGGCTTTCTTTGAGTCATGTGAACGGACGGGGGGATTTTCGAAAGCTACTCCCCTTCCAAATCCCCCATCTCAACGACTAGACGTTGAGACAACAAAACGTCTACTGTCTAACTCTATACAACATTGGTGTGTGCAGAGTTACCTCGAGGGGCTGCCAAAAAATGAACTCCTTCTGTTTCAGACCTGAGTATTGCCATGGCGTGGCGGCCATTGTTGTCATTGTTCCTCGGAGGCAACTCTCCTTAGCGTGTTTGTCACCACAAAGACAGGCCCGGTAACCTGTTCGCCTGCAGCTGGTGCCCACCTGCAGAGCAAGTCAAATTAGGGAAGGAGCCCCACTGTTCT
>NC_036852.1:8451092-8454117 GCF_002910315.2 Salvelinus sp. IW2-2015
TATGGTGCTATTAATAAGTCCGTTGCTTTGATTTGTCATAAAACTGCCAACTGCCAAAACACATAGAAAACAAATATGGTGTTCTTTAAACGTGTGTTTGTAGTATTGTATATTTCTCCTGTGCATTTTTCTTATGTTATTGTAAAGATATAGTGAGAGACTGTTCAACATTTATTGATATTGAAGAGGAAGAAAATGTTATGCTTATAAAACAAGCTGCTTTGTGTCAAATGTTACATGAATGCGTCGCTATTCGCTGTTTATTAAATCCGGCTACATTCTCTGTTGGTCTTATATCACACCACTGCGAACAGATAAAACATTAATGTTACTAAGTGGAACTTTGACAAAAGAAAAGTAAAACTCACTAAATCCTGCAAAAACAACTCTTAATAGAATTTCTATGAGAAATAACACACATCCTTGAGCCATGAGAATCTAATCTCAAAGTCCTTTAGAAAAGAAAAAACTGGATCTCTGTCCATTTTTCAAAATGATCTAATTTGGCCTTTTATGAGGGATTGGAAGCTCTGGGAAGCCTTAGGGTTCTTTTCATGTTAACAAGAGATGCTCTTGTTAGCTAGCTACTGCAACTCCTCAACAAGGAAATGGAAAACAGATATTAATCATGATTTGGACACACCAAATATTCACTTCTGGGGTCACGGCTAAGTGATTCAGTTGGCTGAGACACGGTGGTTCATTGTTATCATGGCTTCCAGTCCCAAGAATGCTGCATGTCTTGTGACTTTCAGGGGTCAGGGGGGAAAAATGACATCACCAACGTTTTGTTCACGCATTAGGGGGATTCTGGGATTGTGACACAGTGACACCTTGTGTTCTTATTATCCTGCTTTTCGCTCTTTCTCTTTTCAGAGCCTGGATTGTGTTCTCCCCTTCTTCTGTTCTTTCAAAGAATACCTTTTTTCTCTCCCTCTCTCGTCCGCAGCTGCGGCGATATGAAGTGGAGAAAATGACACTCCATCTAATGATGAATGATACTTGACCTCCAGACCTGTTCCTCAGCGCCTCAGCGAACACGGAACATTAGCATGAGCCACGGCTCACGAGATCCCTGGGATATGCTGTTTAGTTTAGTGTAATAAAAACACACATGCAAGAGGTTTGGACCTTTTCCTCACTACTAAGGTGTCCCCAAATGAAGATTAAATACGTGTCCATATAGATTATATATTGGAAACGTTCATCAATATAAGGTCGCCCCACCAAATTTCGAGTGGTGGATCATGGGCGGCAATACTGTGACATACATTCCACAGCAGTAGGGTTTCCCAAGTAGAGGCTTTTGTTATATGATTAATTACTGGAAGCAACAGTTATGGCGGGATTAACAATTAGTTGGACCTGTCAAGTAGTCAGTCTAAGATGGCAAACTAGAGATTTTCATCTATCGATTTGACGGAAAAGCCAATGTTTATCTTTCAGTGTTAGCGGAGCTCTAGATGGTTTTTATCTATTGCTAGTTATTTTTTTCGTTGTGCTAGGTATTTTAGTTCGTCGACGACGATGGTTAGTCAACTAAAGCTTACGTTATCTGCAATGCTCAGTTTATTTCTAGAAGAGTGTTAATGAACAACGTACGTGTTAATGCGGAGGGGTTATGCTGTCATACCATTGGATTGGTACCAGGTAATGTGGCTATTGTGCTCGCTTCGGTCCCTCAACGGGGTAGTTGGTTGTGTTGTGATAAGGATGGGAGGTTAAGTGTGTGTGGTGCCCCGTACTTAAAATGGATGATTTCTGCGTGGGTGGGTATTAGCGTGTAAGCCTTGTTTGGTGGTGGTTGTTCTTCTTGAATTTTAGCGCATCTAAGGGATTGCTCTCTTGGGATAGACTAGTAAAATTCTAGCAGTCTTTGCACTGGAAGGATGTGGGGCTTCCCCTTCGTACCTCTAACAAGATGTTTATATTTATGAAAGGTATAAGTATATTGAAGATCCTGTCACATCTAATTACCGCGCTGCTAATGTATTGCTATGGGGATTACAGGTGGAATAAAGTTGTATGATTGTAAATGTACACTGTAAAGTGTGTGCCTATTGTTGATTGTGCTAATGTAGCGAGGAATTCTCTTTTGTGTCCTTCTTTCGACTTCTATCATGTTTTAAAGGTTGGGTGTGTCGATGGTGGGGAGACTCACTATGAACTTCTTACTGACATGATACGCCCGGTTCCTGAAGTCGGTTTAAATAACACTCCCTCATTGTTGATGGAGCTCGGCCTTTCGCGGAGGGAGAAACAATATGGAGGATAAGGACGAGCCAAGGAGATAGCTGAGTATAAAGACGTTGCTCTCTTTAAATGAGGACACAACTGGTGGACTTTGAACTTGTTCGGTAGAAGGTGCAGAATTGGAGAGTGCACTTGTGTGTTATATAGAAAGTTCTATGATATATAGAGTATCATAGCACAGGCGAAGTGATAGTTGGGTTGCTGATTTGAATTGGTAAGTAAGGTGCGTTTGTTATTTGTTTGGGAGCATAGAACTTACATACAATAATTAGTGTTTTGTAAGTTGTGGTCAGTGTAGAGAGAGACTGGTAGGAGGTTGATGTCCATGTATATTTACTCGTGTAGTTTCCTATTTCGTGATTGTTGAAGGACCGTGAGCTGAATTTGGGAGGACGACAGCGTGTGGTTCTGCTATGTGGGAGCAGGGATGAGAGGACAATCGAATGACAACGAAATAGAAAGAACTAGGTGAGGTAATATAGTTGTTGAGTGACGATGCCCGAGTTGTCACGCAAGAAGGGCGGGCACTCGGGAGATGGTTTTTCCTTTCTTCCGGTGTGTGTGTGGTGTGCTGTGTTGCTGTGTTGTGTGTGTGTGGGTTGTGATGTGTGTGTGTGCGTTGTGTGTGTGTGGTGTTGGTGTAGGTGTGTGTGTGGGTGTGGTGTTGTGTTACGTGTGTGTTGTTGTGGTCTGTGTGTGTGTGTGTGTGTTGTGTGTGTGTGGTGGTGTGTGTAGTGTGGTGTTGTTCGTGTCGTGTGTGTGTGTGGTGTGT
>NC_036852.1:8456374-8467116 GCF_002910315.2 Salvelinus sp. IW2-2015
GAGAGAGAGAGAGAGAGAAAAAGTGAGTGTGTGTGTTTTAACCAGGAGCTGCCAGTACCACTGTTCCCATACATGCAGCTTCTTTGGAGCCATGTAGCAGCGCTGTAAGACAACATGGGAGTTAGTATACTAGGCCACTTCTCTGTTTTTCACCTCATTCAGGCGTCTGTAGGAATTTGGTAAGCAGGGAAAACATCCCGCAATTAAAGCCCTTTGTTATTAGATTGGGGGTTAGTCATGAACTGTAATTCCCTGGGTGACATCCAAGCCAATAAAGAACTAGTAAATATGTACATACTGTTTGCATGAAGGTGTATGTTGACTTTAACACTGCAATACTGAAGGTATAGTAGAGGTAATGTTTCCTATTTTACCTCTATTTCTTTCTTATTTTCTTCATCTTTGATGAAGTGATACCTGTTCCATACACCCGCCGTGCTTCTCCAAAAAATACAAGTGTTCAGTGTGAATAAAACTTCAATACAATTATACTTGCCATTCTTCACCTTCTATGAAAGTGCAAGGGTCCACACTGCTCATTTAAAGAGGAGCACGTAGCAGCCTCCACCTTGTTGCTTCTCCCCCCGGCTCCATCAGGAGGCATACCACTCATAGGGTTAGATCAGACCACCATGCCAATTACTGTAGGGAGAAGGATGTCAGACAGACACACAGACACACTTTAAGAGTTTAAATAACACGGGCGGTAATTTGACATGCAATATTTTCTTCTAAGAACTCGTGAGAAACATCTTCCATGCAGAGATGTTTCTGTTTACCAGAGAATCTGATCTAATCAAGAAGAATCATTTCCAATACACCACATATCATTTGTAGGGGGGACCTCTCTTTATGAACCAATAGCGTTGGAGGGAGGGGAACACATACTGTACATCAATGGAGCATTTTTAACACGTACGTTTTCATTTTCAAAAAATGCAGATTTGTCTGCTGCCTGCACTAAAATAAAGCCATAGACTCGTACTGAAAATGTTTCCGTCAACTTAATGAATCTTTGAAAAGAGGGCAATTTCCGAACAGTAGAGCAATCTCCGGGTCTGAAAACATTGATGAACAAATAAATGTGAGCAATATGAACGGGTTTGTTTGTTTGTTTATTTTTGGTTTGTAAAACAAACAATATAGTTTATTTGCTGCAGCGAATCTTAGAGAAAATCTCCTCAAAGACTGATTGGAGTCTTTGCACTGCAATTAACTCTCTGCCTCTGTTTTCTATCTATAAATCACATCCTGACTTCTCCATGTAGATGACTCTTGTTCCATTTACAAATTAACATTATCAGCCATCTGTATGGGGGATTTCCAATAACAGTCCCAGATATCGGAGATTCAGAGACAGCAGCGAAAAACAACTTTTAGAAAATCATTTCCATTCTTCATACAGTAGAAACGCAGTATAGGAAGTGCTAACAGATATACTAATTTCCTCCCGACATTTTGACTCACGAAAACAGCGTGTGTTTGAAAATGATTGTACGTTTGTCGCCGTATCAGTCAAGTCAATGCTCACATTCCCACCCTTTCCCTCTCCATAGCGTTTGCGTTATGACCCCGACTCTCCCACTCCACCACTGAGTCAATTACCACACAGTTTATTACATTAGTTGACAACTAAAGATGTCAAACATCTCCCACCTGCATGACCGAAGCATGGGATGAAAAACAATAAAGTTCTCTATAGTTGTTTTACCCTATAAACCCAGACCTCCATCAAAAGAAAGTCTTCTTTCTTTACATATTCATGTGTTTAAGTATGTATTAGTGTCTCAGAAATGTGTGTCTTCGTGTGTGTGGTTGAGTGTGTGCGTGTCTGCCCTCTCGTGTGTCTACTGATAACACTAATCCTGTTTATGTGAGTTTTTATTTCTTTTTGCAATATTGCAAATATACCTCGTATATCCATTCCCTGACTTGAAGGCGTGTAGAAATGCCACAGCAAAGCCTGGACCCTGCCCTGACAATCCGCCATGGAAGAGAAGACAGAAAGAGATCACGTATTCAATTCGCCTCTGAATATGTGATGTGCACCACAGTAGCCCCAACACTTCCTCCAGAGGAGAGCGCCACTCACAAAATTACCAGAACTATCTGGGCAATTGACAGCCTCCCCTGTGGTCAAATAGGCCGGGGCTGTGCTGTGTTGGGAATGCAGCTCCCTCCCTCCCTACCCCCGGCTGGAGCTGCAGCTCTGTGGCTGTACACAGATTCATGTGGGGAGGATGACACTGATGCAGACACCGCAGAGGCTGTCACTTTATTTGTCAACCACCTGACCTACGCTGCGGTTATGATACATCTGATCACCTCTATTCACATTGGGAGAAACGATGTCCTCTCAATTGATCTCCCTAGCTCTGTACACAATACGGACGGCGTATTTAGTCTATTGTGGCGCATCTCACTTTCTCTCCCACTCTCTATTTTCTCACTCTCTTTCTTCTGTCTCACTCGCTTCTTTTCTTTCCATTCCAATGAATCAGTTGGCAGGAAGTGGCGTATTCTAGCTGGCCCTGTGTCTGTGTAGTCGGACCACTGTGAACAAAGCAGCACCTCCACAGCGAACTGCTTGTTATCTCTGTAGTCTCTCACTACAAACCAGGAGTGTTTCTCTCTCTCCTCTCTCTGTCTCCATCTCTCCTGTATATAGACTGAATCCTTCTTATGTCAGAGATATGGAGGGAAAGGGAAAAGACTTTGTTGATGGTCAAAGCAGGATGAAGACAAATTGATGTGCAACACAAAGGAGAATCTGGTTTTGATTTTATCATCTGAAAAAGCATCTAAGGAATCAGAAACATAGTACATCTGAACTTGAAAGCTTCAGTTCCAGGCAGTTATATCCTTTTAGGACTCTCACAATTTCTCAAACTCTCACAATAGAATTGCATCCTGTGCTCCTTCTTTCTCCCCCTAATGCTCTCTTTGGCACAGGGGGGGAACATGTAGCTCAGGAGACTAGGTTGGGGGGAATCCTGGAGCCAGCGAAGGCCATGGCTCACCCTCAAACCCAGGGCAGATGCTCTCACCAGGGCCGTGGCCAGCACTCCTCACTCCTCCTGGTGACATGCCTTAGTCTCCGTCCGATCCAACTCTGCCCGAACCAGGGGCTGGACATGACAGTTGACACCCTTAGCCCTCGTCGCCCTCACCCCCACCCCTCCTCACCCTCCACCCCCCAACCTTGTTTACGAATAAATTATGCCATTAAAGATGGCAAGTTTTTTTCAGTAGCAACTGATGAACCCTGGAATGGTGCTTGTGCCATCTGCGTGTGTGTGAGGGGAGCAGCAGTCCACGGTCCACTGGGAGTGACGGCTGCCCCACTTTCTCCTCTCATGTCAGTGTGGACCATCTGATGGGCTAAAGACCAGTGTCACATGTCTAAATTTGGGTGCATGTACCAATGCCAGGGACAGAGTGTTTTCCAAAATACACAGGGCAATGCATGATAATGAGGAAGGCCATTTTAATTAGGATTGTCCACAACCTGTGACAACATACTGGACAGAGTTGTGGTTCTGGTCATTCTACCCCATTAAAATATGTTTTTAACGTCAATAATGTTGTTGTTAATAATGTATGGAAAATGGCATATTGAGGTAAAACTATCCAGCAACAAATGAGCTTTGCTAAACTATTTAGTACACATCCACATTTGCTAACAGCTCTTAACCCAATCTCCAGCATCTTTAACTACATGTTTTACTGAAGAAAACCCAAAAGAGAATCAGACCTGGAAAAAGCCAATGGCTAGTTGCATAGCTTGCTAATCATGTAAAAGAAACATCACAAAGAATAGGTAATTTGAAGTACAAAAAGAATAAGTAATTTGGAAAGCACATACATACCCAAGTGGCCAAATGATTTATGCCTAATGAATTGGGGGGGTGTATTCATTTGCAATTAACAGCATTTCTCTGCTGTGTCAGGCCTACCTACCTGTCATTGAAAACGCTGGGCTCTGTAGCACAGTTGCCACAGACCCAGAGGATCTCTCCCTTACGAGCCACATTCTGTAAGTATGCGATCCCTACCAGCAGTAGACATGTTGGAGGGACCTTGTCTGGCTTCTGCTTCTTTAAATATAGCATGTTCTCCTGGGAATGTGTTTTACATATATAATTAACACAATAAGATGTTCCGAGGTTGCTACATCTTTGTATCTTGGTGCCTGGTAGGGAGATAAAGGAGGAGGAGAGAGAGGGGAGAGGGAGGGAGGGAGAGAGATGGAGAGAGCGAGAAAGAGCAAGAGAACGAGTGTGTGAGAGCGAGAGAGAGAGAGAGAGAGAGAAAGAGAGAGAGAGAGAGAGAGGTATAGTCTACTGAGAACACTGAGGTCTAATGGATATAGTTGATAGTAGCTTTTGTTACCTTTCGGTCACTGAACTTGAAATAACACATAGCTGTGGGAATCCACTGGGACGTGGGTCATCCTGAAGAGGATATACAACAACGCCCGATGGTTAAGAGGCTAAACTCCCTCCTGCCAATGCTAAAACCAATCCAATGCTTTCATGTACAGGACAGGAAGCGGGCTACTGCATACTTCCGGAGAAGTATGCACCAACGCCTCGCACCAATGTCTACCCCACCATTGCCTCGCCTCTCCCAGAAGTAGACGTCACTCCAATACATAGCCAAAGTTGGGAGCACACGCCCGAGGGCTAAACAGGAAATGATCATTAATTGGATTAATTATGATGTTTGCACAAGCTCTTTCTCACCCTCTCTCTCTCTTCCCCTCGCTTCCTCCCTTTCACCAACTGTGTGAATGAACATTACATCTCCCAAAAAGTCTGGGGTTTAAGTGAAGCATATTTAGAAAATCTGGCTAGGGGTGAAGGTCTGGTTAGGGCCCTTGTTGAGGCCCCGGCCCCCGATCGCTGGGGCCCATAACATCCATCAACAGTAATAAAGCTCTTTGACACAGTGGTCCAAGCTCATCCATCATTCCTCATTTAAGACACGTTTGGCTTTCCACTGACAGACGTGAGGGATTGTTGTCATTAGAGGCAGATCTTTTGTTTTGATGGCCCTTTTAATGGGGTTGCATTAGGGAAAGTCCTAGGGGCCAGTTTTGGGGTGATTAAGCAAGCAACACATTTACAAGAGTCTAATTGAGACTACAATGCCAGGAACCTACAGAGTGCTCCACCCTATAATGAAGTTCTGCAATTCCGCAGTTTCATGAAAATGCTGAAGTATTGCCATTGTGGGGGTTAGCTAGCCTATACGATGGACTGAGGACTAATGCAATGCACTTTAGGGTGTTGTGACAGAGGTGTTTAAAAAGTCATAAGACACATTTAGAGGATAGGGATAGGACGTGACAACACAGGATCATTACGGTAGCAAAAGTGAACTTGTTTTGTCACACATGCAACTTTGTTATTGTATGAGTAGCCTGTTCGGCATCCAGATTATAATTCGATTTAAAAAAAAATCGAACTGATTTTCTCTTTGTAATTAATTAAATCAGGTAAAGTGGGAATACATTTGTCTGCCCTCGATGATACATGCATGGGCTTATTACAAGTTGTTTGGAGACTAACCCATGGCCTAATTCGTAGGATGATAACAGACAAGACAGGGAACAGACATGAAGCAATAATCACCTGCGATGGAGGACACTTCCTCTGTGCCAGGAGCAATCACATTAGATTTTTTTTTTACTGGTGAAATACTTGAAAACTGGGTCAGCGAGACCACGATTTCTAGAAACTAACTTTGAAATATCCATGTTTTCTTTTCCCTTGTTTAAACATACTTTTGTATCCGATTCCCCAGTGCCTATTACTCATTAAAAATGTTTAACAACATTTTAATTGAATAATTAATTACCTTCTGCTGGGAACCCCCCCCCCCCCTAAACTTCAACAGGGGAGTCATCAAAAGCAGAGAGAAGGCGGCCATCACTGATAGGAAGTAACAGAAACGAGTTGTTTTGGCGCGGAAAGATGACATCAGCAGCAGAGAATCGTAGTGCTGGTCTGAATAATCGTAGTGCTGGTCTGAATAATTATCCGAATGTAAGTATAGACCATGTGCCGTTCAGAAATATTTGCCAAAGATCTGCCACAATGCCAAATATAAAACCGAACACTATGTTCTCAATGTAATTCCATTTGTAATATTCAAAGCTGACACATACCAGTTCTTAATGAATGAGACTACAAATTGTATGTCCACTTGCATTGGCAAAATCAAAACATGATCAACCTAAGCTAGTGCATCAGAAATAGATTGCATCTACTATATTGTTGATAGGGATGACTACACGTGTTGAGCTCCATAATGAATCACAGACAAAGTGAAATTGTATTTTTGGGGGGTTTAATTTCACAATAATCTGTCAATTGACACCCATTGAGATCCATTATGCCTTTCTGTGTGCTCCAATGCTCTTTTGACTACTCCACAGTCCACGACTCTACGGCAGCCTACCAATCRAACACCTCTCCCTCTCTCTCTCTTCCTCTCCTTTGTCTGTCTCTTCTTTCTCTCTCCTCTCCTTGTCGCCTATTTAGCCTGTGCATTTGATTAGTTAATCGTCTCTAGTCCTCAGGTGGGGCAAGCGCTCTGCTTCTCGTCGAGCTCGCCAAGCTGTTCTGTTGGAAGGGAAAGCAAGCAGCTGTGTTTACAGCCTGCCTGGGTCTTGGCGTACATTTACCAGAATCTATTATTCAGATCTCTCAGTATCAGAGCGAGATCTCCAGCCACCTGTCTTGCTGACAAGCTCACCCTTTTGTGAGCTTTCTGTTCGGAGCAAATTATGCTCATGTTGATGAATTGAGTTTTTATGAGTATTGCTAACCAACATTCCCTCCCGCGCCGAGCCAGAGGCACGCGGCCCTGTTGTGTGAGAGAGGAGTCTGTAGTCAATGAGCAAATGTTTGGAAGAATTTAGGCTCATCCAGGAACACTCCCGGCTGTTTTCTCTCTCTCTCTTCCCCCTCACTTGATAAAGATGCCGGTACTTGTCAGGTGGATGATTTTGTGAACTAAGTTAACGTTGTAATGTTGTGTCTGTTGTGTGTCTGTGTGTGCACGTGCCCTTGTGTGTGTGTGTGTGTGTGTGTGTGTGTGTGCTTGTGTTTATGCCCAACAGTCTCTGATTGCTTTCGCATTTGATCCTTTTCTTATTGCTATTAACCCCTCTACTTTAATCAACTAAGGAGAAGGTGTGACGTTCTGATATGCGCTGCTAAAGAACAAAGGGGGCTTTGAGAATTGCTTTTTCTTTGAGATGCAGATACCTGATGGGTTCGAGGCGAACTATCTCCTTCCCTTGGACTCCATGTCTGCATTTTTAATTAACGGAAGGTACATTAACTCATCACAAGTGACGATAAGCACCCAGATAAGTTATAACACGATTCATAATTTATAAAGATTTTTGCTTTCATCTTCACTTCTAGTTTGCATAAAACTAATTACACTGTAAGTGGTATTCATTTCAATACTCTTGCCACAGCAATGTAAATCATTCTAGCTATGGAATTAAATGCTGCATACAGGGAGGGTGTTTTGCACAATGTGAAAGTTAAAGGAAATGCAAAGTTATATCGTATATTTGGAATACAAAGTGATAGATAGCCATGTTACAAAGAAAACATTCAATAACAATTAGATAATGCGAGATTCAGATTGAATATGCACTTCATGTGCATAGCAAACGCTTGGATTTGACATACCAGTACACACTTTGGCTACTCTTGTGAAGGCCAGGGAAGGGCAATTTCACCAGAAGCATTCCTACTACAAGTTTCTATAAAAAAAAAAAGGGCTTGGGACTGAAACGAGCTGGATGTAGGAAGGCACTTGCAAGACACCGATGTGTTTTCAACGTTTATTTATACACGTTGTTGCCTCGCAAGTCTGCTCATCCATTTCCAATCCTATTTCGATTAAAGTGTCCCGGCGGGAGCTTGTGTGAGGTTGAGTTTAGGGTGAGGTGATGGCGGCGGTAGAAAACGTAAATCAGAGCAGGTCCGAGGAATTGTAATCCTCGCCGAACATTCTGGACTGATTGATATAAATAACATTGCATCCGCCATCTGTCCAAACCCAGGAGCCTTTCCAGTTAGTGTTGAGCTGCAACGGCAGAATAATTAATGAATGGTGTCCTTTGTTCGGGTAATAAAGACAAGACAAATTATGTTATAATCCAACTGCTGCTCGTTTGTCACGGCCAAATAAAATGTCAAATAAATGTGAGGGGGCCACAGTGCTTGTTTAATGGAGTGAACGGAGGCGGGTGCTACCTGTTCCAATGGTTGACAGGAGGGGAGGGGGGCGGAGGGAAAGGCTGTAAAGCTGAGTAAGACGCTCAACCCAGTGAAATCGAGCAAATCACGTTCATCACTCCTCCTCATTTTCATATTCCACATTTATGTAGGTGTCCGTCTTCTGTGGGTAAAATGGCGACTGCGGTTTCCCCCATGTATCCTTGTTCAATTTGGATTCGAAGATGTGCAGAATAATGACACATGTATTTATGAGGACGCGAAGGATATTACCATACACAAATCAGTTTGCGGAATCAGGAGAGAGGATCCGGAAATATAACAGGTTGAAATGGTGATGATCAGAATGCAGCACGTGAAACAGCGTTTTCAGGTATTCATGAAACAATCTAGGTTGGATCTCTCCTATTGATCCATAGAAACACCTCAATTGAATTTATATCCCCCATCTTACACCTCTCTAAGTAAACGGTGTGGTTATCTTTTGAGCTGAAAACTGAACTCCCATTTCATTAAGGAGTCTATGGAGCCATGTTCGAAAAACAAAGTGTGAGTCAACTGATTGATATTCGTAACACGAGAGTAAACTTTGACGCACCAAACAACCAACTATCCAGATACAGGAAATCACTTGGCTTTGGTCATCTTCTGATTGACGGACACATCTACATATACATAAAGTATATGAGATAAGCCGTATATTAGCTACAAATACAGCAGTACACTCTTAGGAAAAAAAGTGCTATCTAGAACTTTTTACACAGAGGGTTCTACATGGAACCCAAAATAGTTACACCTGGAACTAATAAGCGTTGTACCCAGAACCAACATGGGATCTCCTATCTATGTGGACAGCCGAAGAACCCTTTTGGAACCCTTTTCTCTAAGAGTGTAAGAATGGGGGTGATCTACGGACAGATGGGGAGAAAACTGCATGTTTCATTGAGTCAAGACAAGGACAAGGGAGGGTATTATACCTACTGAGACAGGCTGAGGGAGACATGAGGGAGTCCCCTGCCTATACTGCTACTGCCTAACCCAGACGCCTATCTATTATCCACTATCTTGATGAATGGACTGGCCACATTTGATACAACATACTAATACTTTACAGTAATCACAGAGCTCATATCATTATTGATGTTGATGGGACAATCTAGATCCATAGATACATGTATGCTTATTCCATCCACGTCAAATTCTCAGAAGACTGGCATTATATCCGTACTAACAAAAGGGAGAGCCACATTGTGCAATCAGCGTTGCTCCGTACATATTAAGTAGCACAACATCTCAACCGGAGTTCATTTTAATTAGAGGGGAATTTGATCAGGCCCGTCTCCCACAGGCGTCTGTCTTTTGATGTTAATGAAACAAGCCGTACCTTGGATAAGCAGTAGACTCTCTCTCTCTCCGAAGGGTGATGAGAGAAAGTTCTCAGCGAGCAGAGTCACACAGCTCAAAACTACAGGGAGATGTCAAAGGAAACACTGTGATCTTCAGGCTGTGTTGGGACACAATGAATGAACTCCTGGAAGCCCAGTGAGGTGCTCTGAGGGATTATCAATGTTAATGCATCGTCTCTGTCTTCGTTATGCCGGTATGTATGGTGGTATATAATGAATGATTAGTATTTGTTTTTAGATATTATTATTTGAATTTATTATTTGGGTGTCAGGTATATGCAGGTTCACATGAAGAGAGCCGTAATATTCTGAGATATACTAGATGTCATGTACTTAAGGTCCTCTGCTCTATTTTATTTTATTGAATTTTATTGTATTTTATTTTCCCCATCAAAATAGAATTGTCGGTCGCTAATAAATGTCTCTGTCTGTGCTCCTTGATGCAACGTGAGGCTGATCCTTATATGACCAAACAAGTCATTTAAGCGAAAGAGTAAATAATGACACAAGTAGATAAATGGATCAATTAGTTAAAGTTCTAGGCCTGGTCTGTTGGGAACTACCTCTGGCCAAAGGGTAGCTCTCTCTCTCTCTCTGTCTCTCTCTCTGTCTCTCTCTCTGTCTCTCTGTCTCTCTCTCTGTCTCTCTCTCTCTCTCGCTCTCTCTCGCTCTCTCTCGCTCTCTCTCGCTCTCTCTCGCTCTCTTTTTTTCTCTGCTCTCGTTCTTTCTCTCTCTCTCTCTTTCTCTCTCTCTCTCTCTCTCTCTCTCTCTCCTCCTCTCTCTCTCTCTCTCTCTCCTCTCTCTCTTCTCTCTTCTCTTCTCTCTCTCTCTCTCTCTCTTCTCTTCCTCTCTTCTCTCTCTGCTCTCTCTCTCTCTCTCTTCTCTCTCTCTTCTCTCTTCCTCTTCTCTCTCCCTTATCTCTCCCGTCTCTGCCTCTCTCTCTAATTCCATGTCCGTGGTGTCGTCTGTAACAACGTTCGCACCTGGAACGCCGTACAGGCATCTGCGCTTGGCATGATGCAGCTCGCCAGTTCCCCGCATACATAACATCTGCTTCAGCACAAAGGGG
>NC_036852.1:8467141-8485660 GCF_002910315.2 Salvelinus sp. IW2-2015
TCTCTCTCCTCCTTGATCCTCCCTCTCCCTTCTCTCCCTGTCCCTCCTCTCTCTCTAATTCCATGTCCTGTGGTGTCGTCTGTACAAACGTTCGCAACCTGGCACCCGTACCAGGCATCTGCCGCTGGCATCGCATGCAGCTCTGCCAGTTCACCCGCATAGCATACATAACATCTTGCTTCCCAGCACAAGGGACACACGCACTTGAAGGTAGCCTGGCTCAGCTCTTGGCCTCGCTGCCCTGTACTCTATACAAACAGACTGAATGTTTACTGTAACATAGCTGCTGAATAGGATAGTACAGGCTCCATCTTAAGCCGACAGTGATCACCACCTGTGATTAAGAGACAGAATTTTGGTTTTCTTAAGCCCACATTAATGTCTTTAACTATCAATTTGTCAGAAAGTCGCAGCCAACTTTTCCTTCTCGTTCTGCCCTAAAAATATATGAGTTGGAGGGAATTTCAAATATCAAAAACTAGAGGACCGGGAGCAGCCTGGAGGTCAGATACTATCACATGAGCGGGTATTATAATTGCTCTCCTCCTCGTGTTTAGTATCATGTCGTCGGGAGGTGAGTGATGGGTGGTGTGTTTTTTCCCCCGCTCCCCTCTTCCAAGCTGATTTCTGGACAGCGGCTTAGGAGGTCTAGTAGTTGTTCCATCCATTAGCCTCGGTCCAATGCCCTTGCCTTTCACTGAGAGCTAGATACACTGTCCAGTGTGAATATTATTGATACATGTTGAATGTAGCGGAGCCAAGTAAAGATATGATCGGCCTCACTGAATCACAGTATGAAATGAGATTCCTTAATGACCGCCCCGTCAACACAGGCGGCACTGCGCACTCCTCGCACACCACTGTACACACACACACAGACAGACACAACACACACACTACACAACAACACACACACCACACACACAACACACCCACCACCCACCACACAACACCACACACACCACACACACACACACACACACACACACACACACACACCACACACACACACACACCACACACACACACACACACACACACCACCTTCCCAAGTGTAGCCAACTTAAGAGCCCGCAAAACATCTTTTTAAGGTTTTGTCGGAACATTCATCTGAGAATTGGAAAAAGGACACCTGACCCTTTTATCCGTGCTGATCCAGTGCGCCGAGAACTAAGTGAATATTTACAAGGCTACTCCTATCCCTGCTCCTGTTTCTGGTGCTCCCTGTGTGAAGTTGCATCGCCCGAGCCGGTGAGGCAGGAACCAGAGAGGCCCCACCCCGTAGCGGGTGGAGTGGTATTGTCGACATCTGTCGTGGTTGGAGAGCTCAGTGCACAGAAATGGGGTGTCACTGGAGTGCTAGTTGCCATTATCCTGGCATCCTAATGGAGTGTGGGCAGTTCACAGGGGAGGGCGAGGGGAGAGAGGGGGGGGTCTCTGGTATGGGCTGTTACGCCACAGTGGTCAGAGACTGCTCCGCTCTTCCTCCCCCTCATCCTCCACCTCCTACACCACCTCCCCTCTGTGCCGGCTTCCCTGCATCCCATCTGCCCGCACCCAACTGCCCCCGACGGGGAGGATGAGGCTGGAGCAGGGAGCATGCGCCAGACAGGGCCCTAGCTCCTACAAGAGGCAGAGAGGCTTTAGGCCATTAGGCAAACTCAACACGCCGGCATGTGATTGGAAAACCACAGCGAAATGTCCTCTCTGTGTGGAGGCTAACCTCATGCTAGGAAATCTATGTGTGTGGCAAGGCAATATACAGTACCATTAATATAATGTAGTCTACCTGCCTTGAATGGTCTGGACACTGCAGTTTACTAAGTGGTTAGGGGAATCAGAAAATACTCTTAATGGTCTCAGGTGGATATAGCTTGATAAATTAAGAAAATAACAAATGAAATTGCACAATTTCTATAACAGTTGATGGCGAGATGCCCACAAATCCCCTCCATCATATATAATACATATAGATCAACCAGTGTATGAATATGTGACCTGTGGTTCTAATGTAATCCAGTGAGTGAGGTGGTTGCACTGAGACCTTCATTAGTCTTCACAGGCAGGCCATTAGTACCGCGGTAAAGTCACGGTCCTATTTACTCTCCCTGGACAGCAATGGACTAATGTGTTAGTGAGTAAATAGCTACATCCCTAATGGTACTCTACACCCTATGTAGTAATCTACTTTTGACCAGAGCCCTGGTCAAAAGTAGTGCACTATATAGGGAATAGGATTCCATTTGGTATGCACATAATGTATTAAGTGTGCCTCTACAGCCTCTGTTGCTTCATCAATACAGCAGTCCAGATGCGGGCAGCGCAAGGATTATCACAAGTGTCAGATGCTCAGCCACTGAAACTTAAAAGAATCCATTCATTTGGCACTCTGCCTGTCCATGGCAATTATATACAGTAACACTAGTGTCATGGGAAAAAACGATGTGTTCCAAACTTACATTGAATAAGTTCAATTGATATAGAAATATACAGAACCACTCAAAAATTTGGACACACCTACTCATTCAAGGGTTTTTCTTTATTTTTAAATAAAAACTATGAAATAACACATATGGAATCATGCAGTAATCAAATAAGTGTTAAACAAATCTAAGTATATTTTATATTTGAGATTCTTCAAATGTAGCCACCCTTTGCCTTAATGACAGCTTTGCACAATCTTGGCATTCTCTCAACCAGCTAGTCACCTGGAATGCATTTCAATATATTTCAATATAAAATATTCTTTGATTTGTTTAAGACTTCTTTGGTCACTACATGATTCCATATGTGTTATTTCATAGTTTTGATGTCTTCAGTATTATTCTACAATGTAGAAAACAGTAAAAATAAAGAAAAACTCTTGAATGAGTAGGCATCCAAACTTTTGACTGGTACTGTATATATTAACCATAGTGTCAATGAAAAGGTGATCCTTACTCATATGGGTGTTCCTTACTTCCATCAGTTTAATGAATGTATGGATAGATACATTGATTAATAGTATAGAAACAAACCGGTTGGCCACAGTAAAACATGTATGTTATAATTGTCCAACCCATTTTTTATACTGTGTATGAAAGTATCATATTGTCCATTGTGGAATATGGCTTTCACATCAATAAGACTTGTGATCGACTGCTCTCATTTATCACTCCTGCAGACCTACGGACTACATAAAGATCCCATCTCTTTGTCGAATGTTGTTCAAAAACAAATTGTCCCCCCAGCCTTCTCACACACGGACACATACATCTCTCTCTCTCTCTCTCTCTCTCTCTCTCTCTCTCTCTCTCTCTCTCTCTCTCTCTCACACACACACACATGCACGCATGCACGCACGCACACACACACACACACACACCATTACCAAACACATCATGATGGATGCCTCAGTTTCCCCCAGGGTCAAAGGTCGTCCAGCGCTCCCCCAAGGAAGATAGATGAGTCTCAGTTTAGCAGTCAGACACCTCTCTCACTCAGCCTTGTTTTCTTTACCATAAGTAAGGATTAACCAACAGCAACCAGCCAACCAGCCTGTGTGTGTGTGTGTGTGTGTGTATGTGTGTGTGTGTGTGTGTCTCTAAGGAGGTGCTGTGATGGTAAATTATTAGGGGTGGGTGTATGTTGCAATAGAAGCTGATGGTGTTCCTGTAATTGGAATCATTGTCCATTATGTGGCAGAAGTAGCTCTAATTCTTCTCAGAAATAGCAATTAGAAAACTAACAACGTTCACTTAAATTCACTCCTGTGCAAGTTCTTTCTAACGCACACACAACCATTCTGATTGCACTACTAATATACACTGGGTGTATAAAACATTATGAACACCTGCTCTTTCCATGACATAGACTGACCAGGTGAATCCAGGTGAAAGCTCCCTTATTGATGTCACTGATGTCCCTTAATGATGCGAAATCCACTTCAATCGGTGTAGATGAAGGGGAGGAGACAGGTTAAAGAAGGATTTTTAAGCCATGGGACAATTGAGACATGGATTGTGTAGGTGTGACATTTCGGAGGGTGAATGGGTAAGACAAAAGATTGAAGTACCTTTGAACAGGGTTTGGTAGTAGGTGCCAAGCCCACCGGTTTGTGTCAAGAACTGCAATGCTGCCGGGTTTTTCAGGTTCAACAGTTCCCTGTGTATATCAAGAATGGTCCACCACCCAAAGGACAGCCAGCCAACTTGACACAACTGTGGGAAGCATTGGAGTGTAGAGTCAACTTTCTGTCTCACTTTTTAATAAAGGGATCCTTTGAACAAATGCACAGCAAATCCAGGATGGTTTGAAGGGCGTTTCATCCCAAGCTATTGTCTTGTATAGGCCTTAACCCTCTCCAGTTGAAAAAGAGACTCACTGTATCACACATGCTCCCCTGCATTACACTGAGCCAGAATGTGTCGTGTGATTCTTCTTCTTTTGTGGTTTTGATGGAGCGAACGTACTAGCACCAATCACAGTAAATAATGGCATCAGGCAGAGAGAGGCTGGCTAACACACAGGGATAGAGCTGATTCAGCAATAAACTTATTACAAATGTGTTGCAGGGTAAGTGGACAACAGTCCCTTGACACCCTGTTACCTTTAAGCCTTTGTTTCCAATCCATCACAGAGCGGTGAACTCACATCATTTCGAGAGAGGGGGACTGGCTGCAATAACACACCGCTGACCAGGTGTAAAAAAGAGAGACTTGTTACCGAACAACAAGGAAATATGAACAGCATACTGTGTCACTCGAATACCCTTTTACTCTATGTCAGACACTGTATAATCAGCGAGGGTATGTGCGTTCTATGGAAAATAATGAACGACGTGGGAGATGTTGTGTTAGTTTCCATAGGACGCATAGAGCCCTGAGAATTCAACCATGCCAATCGTGTTTTCAATTCAACTTTTGCTCTCAGAAGCAGCTCCGGCATAGAACGTGTGAGAATGAACTAAAGCCGTTGAATTCGACCTTGCTGATGTACCGTGCGTTATAGGGAAATAATCCACGCTCTAGAATGCACTTTAGGCCAATTAGAAACAAGTATTCAACAATGCCATGGTGTAAACTCTAATATTGTGTTTCTAACCACAACATTGCTGTTGGATTCAGGACAGAAAATGTATTTTTTTTAAAATACAAAATCGTTTATTGACATATTTTATCAATAGGGACGTTAAAGGAGGAACAAGTATGCATTACAGTGTTGCGCAAGTTGAAAGTTGAGCGTCATACTATACATGTGTAGAGAGATTTTAATCTGTGCATAATCTAGCTCGGCAGTCACCTGCAGCAAGGTGTGCTCTCCTGCTGGGACCCAGTCGACTGTGAGCTGTGATCTGATGGGTTCGCGCCAAGCTATTAATATTAAAATCCCTAATAGGAATAGCAGCGAGTGGCGATCAGAATATGTTATCACATAAAGACGTTGGAAGACACTCCAGGCGCGGCCAGATGAAACATCAAGGTAGCATCTCATAACTGACTGGCGGGCGGCATCTATTTGAACCTGAATGGAAGGAAGCCAGGTTTTTGTTGGTGTCAATTACACTCTTTGTCAACTTGAGTCGAGTCAAACTTTTCTCTCTGTCTCTGTTTCTCTCGCTCCCTCTGTCGCTCCCTTTTTCTATCACTCGGTTCATCTCTCCTTCTCTCTCTATCTCTCTCTCTCTGTATCTGCCTCTATGGTTTCTTTCTCTCTCTTTTGCTGCCCCCCTCTCTCTCCACCCCTCCGTAAGGCAGATATGACCCTGGCAGTGACAGTAGGAGATGGGAATGCTGTTCCAGAGGCTTAGGACAGTGAACTCCATTCTGGTCTAATTACTGTCCCTATTACCCCAGTGGTGGTGACTGCTGGTAAGGTCTCAACAGACATGGAAGGAGGGACACTCTCTTCACAGACACCGAGCGACTTCACCGTCTTATCTGCCTACCAACGCACAGAGGATTACTTTACAATAAGAGATCTCACTCGGGATAGAGTTGTATGGGGTTCACCTCTCATTCTCCCAAAGCTTTAAGATAGCAAGAAACAATGTTAACAATGATCAGATAGGCTCTGAAAAATCTTTGGACAACCTCTTTGTCTCGTTGTTTCTCGATCACCTTTTTTCTGTCCGTTACAGAGCTTCCTGGCTGAGAGAGAGAGCATTGCATGTTACATCGAATTATGGCTTGCTGTATTATTTGGACACATTCTATTTGTATTTTATTTTATTTCATCTTTATTTAACCAGGTAGGCCAGTTGAGAACAAGTTCTCATTTACAACTGCGACCTGGCCAAGATAAAGCAAAGCAGTGTGACAAAAACAACAACACGGAATTACACATAAACAAATGTACAGTGATTAACACGTGTAACGTTTCTCGTGGGCTGAAGAGTGGAAGAGTGGACCAAGGTGCAGAGTTTAAAGTGTTCATAATTTAATCCAAAAACCAAATTGAACAAAAACAACAAACAGGAGACCGAAAGCGAAACAGTTCTGTCTGGTGCAGATACAAAAACAGAAAACAACTACCCACAAAACACAGGTGGGAAAAGGCTACCTAAGTATGGTTCTCAATCAGAGACAACGATAGAGAGTTGCCTCTGATTGAGAACCACACCTGGCCAAACACATAGAAATAGACAACATAGAACAAAAACATAGAATGCCCACCCCAACTCACGCCCTGACCAACCAAAATAGAGACATAAAAAGGATCTCTAAGGTCAGGGCGTGACAACACAATAGAATAATCTATGTACAGTGTGTGGAAATGTAGAAGATTAGGGAGGTAAGGCAATAAATAGGCGAAATAATTACAATTTAGCATTAACACTGGAGTGATAGATGTGCAGATGATGATGTGCAAGAAGAGATACTGGGGTGCAGAAGAGCAAGAAGATAAATAACAATATGGGGATGAGGTAGTGCTATTTACAGATTGGCTGTGTACAGGTACAGTGATCGGTAAGATGCTCTGACAGCTGATGCTTAAAGTTAGAGAGGGAGATATAAGTCTCCAGCTTCAGTGATTTTTGCAGTTCGTTGCAGTCATTGGCAGCAGAGAACTGGAAGGAAAGGCGGCCAAAGGAAGTGTTGGCTTTGGGGATGACCAGTGAAATATACCTACTGGAGCGCGTGCTACGGGTGGGTGTTGCTATGGTGACCAGTGAGCTGAGATAAGGCGGGGCTATAATTATCTAGCAAAGACTTATAGATGACCTGGAGCCAAGAGATGATTGTGGACTACAAGAAAAGGAGGACCGAGCACGCCCCCATTCTCATTGACGAGGCTGTAGTGGAGCAGGTTGAGAGCTTCAAGTTCCTTGGTTTCCACATCACCAACAAACTATCATGGTCCATACACACCAAGACAGTCGTGAAGAGGGCACAACAAAGCCTATTCCCCCTCGGTAAACTAAAAATATTTGGCATGGGTCCTCAGATCCTCAAAAGGTTCTACAGCTGCAGCATCGAGAGCATCCTGATCGTTTGCATCACTGCCTGGTACGGCAATTGCTCAGCCTACAACCGCAAGGCACTACAGAGGGTAGTGAGAATGGCCTAGTGCATCACTGGGGCCAAGCTTCCTGCCATCCAGGACCTCAATGCCAGGCGGTGTCAGAGGAAGGCTCTAAAAATTGTCAAAGACCCCAGCCACTCCAGTCATAGACTGTTCTCTCTACTACCGCATGGCAAGCGGTACCGGAGTGCCAAGTCTAGGACAAAAAGTATTCTCAACAGTTTTTACCCCCAAGCCATAATACTCCTGAACAGGTAATCAAATGGTTACCCGGACTATTTGCATTGTGTGCCCCCCCCAACCCCTCTTTTACGCTGCTGCTACTCTCTGTTTATCATATATGCATAGTCACTTTAACTATACAGTCATAAACATACTACCTCAATTGGCCCGACCATCCAGTCGGGCACATTGGCTAACCGGGCTATCTGCATTGTGTCCCGCCACCCACCACCCGCCAACCCCTCTTTTACGCTACTGCTACTCTCTGTTTATCATACATGCATAGTCACTTTAACCATATCTACATGTACATACTACCTCAATCAGCCCGACAAACTGGTGCTGTATAGAGTCTCGCTACTGTTATAGCCTCGCTACTGTATAAAGCCTCGCTACTGTTATTTTTCACAGTCTTTTTACTGTTTTTTATTTCTTTACTTACCTATTGTTCACCTAATACCTTTTTTTCACTGTTGGTTAGAGCCTGTAAGTAAGCATTTCACTGTAAGGTCTACACCTGTTGTATTCGGCGCACGTGACAAATAAACTTTGATTTGATTTGATTTGGCAACGAATATGTAGCGAGTGCCATTCAACGAGCGCATACAGGTCTCAGTGGTGGGTAGTATATGGGGCTTTGGTGACAAAATGGATGGCACTGTGATAGACTACATCCAGTTTGCTGACTAGAGTTTTGGAGGCTATTTTGAAAATGACATCGCCGAAGTCAAGGATCGGCAGGATAGTCAGTTTTACGAGGGTATGTTTGACAGCATGAGTGAAGGGGGCTTTGTTGCGAAATAGGAAGCCGATTCTAGATTACATTTTGGATTGGAGATGTTTGATGTGAGTCTGGAAGGAGAGTTTACAGTCTAACCAGACACCTAGGTATTTGTAGTTGTTCACATATTCTAAGTCAGAACCGTCCAGAGTAGTGATGCTAGTCGGGCGGGCGGGTGCGGGTAGCAATCAGTTGAAGAGCATGCATTTAGTTTTAATAGCATTTAAAAGCAGTTGGAGGCCACGGAAGGAGTGTTGTATGGCATTGAAGCTCGTTTGGAAGTTTGTTAACACAGTGTCCAAAGAAGGGCCAGATGTATACAGAATGGTGTCGTCTGCGTAGAGGTGGATCAGAGAATCACCAGCAGCAAGAGCGACATCATTGATACATACTGAAAAAAGACTTGGCCCAAGAATTGAACCCTGTGGCACCCCCATAGATACTGCCAGAGGCCCTCTGATTTGACACACTGAACTCTATCTGAGAAGTAGTTGGTGGACCAGGCAAGACAGTCATTTGAGAAACAAAGGCTATTTTTTTTTTCACCTTTATTTAACTAGGTAGGCTAGTTGAGAACAAGTTCTCATTTGCAACTGCGACCTGGCCAAGATAAAGCATAGCAATTCGACACATAGAACAACACAGAGTTACAAATGGAATAAACAAAACATAGTCAATAATACAGTAGAACAAAAGAAAACAAAAAGTCTATATACAGTGAGTGCAAATGAGGTAAGATAAGGGAGTTAAGGCAATAAATAGGCCATGGTGGTGAAGTAATTACAATATAGCAATTAAACACTGGGATGGTAGATGTGCAGAAGATGAATGTTCAAGTAGAGATACTGGGGTGCAAAGGAGCAAGATAAATAAATAAATACTGTATGGGGATGAGGTAGGTAGATAGATGGGCTGTTTACAGATGGGCTATGTACAGGTGCAGTGATTTGTGAGCTGCTCTGACAGCTGGTGCTTAAAGCTAGTGAGGGAGATATGAGTCTCCAGCTTTAGAGATTTTTGCAGTTCGTTCCAGTCATTGGCAGCAGAGAACTGGAAGGAAAGGCGACCAAAGGAGGAATTGGCTTTGGGGGTGGCCAGTGAGATTTTTTTTATTTTTTTTATTTAACCTTTATTTAACCAGGAAGGGCTCATTGAGATTTAAAATCTCTTTTTCAAGAGCGTCCTGGCCAAGATAGGCAGCACCAAGTCATTACAAAAATTACAGACAGACAACATGAAAAACTACAAGTAATCTAGTAAAAACCATAGAATTCACAAGAGTATAACAAAATCAAAAACAGCAAATTAAAAACATTGACAGGTCAGGGAATCAGCCTCAAAATCCTTCATCAGTGATTTAAAAACACCAATCGGGACAAGTTCTTCCAGTTTAAAATTATTTTGTAAGGTGTTCCAATACGATGGCGCAGAGTACATAAAAGCCCTTTTACCAAATTCAGTTCGGACATTTGGAACAGTTAGCAGGATAAAGTCTAGCGAACGAAGAGAGTACCCACCACATTTCTGAACAATAAAAATGCCCAAATAAAAAGGTAGTAAACCCAAAATGGTTTTGTAAATAAAAGTATACCAGCGCCTGAGCCTATGAGTGACTAGAGAAGGCCAAACAACCCTGGTATACAAAGTGCAGTGGTGCGTAAGGGTTTTGCAGTTTAAAATAAATCTCAAAGTGCCATGGTAAAGAGTGTCAATTGATCTCAAACACTGAGCGGAAGCATTCATATATAAAATATCCCCATAGTCTAGTAAAGGCATAAATGTAGCTGATACTAGCCTCCTTCTGGCTTCAAAAGAAAAACAGGCCTTATTCCTAAAATAAAATCCCAATTTCAGCTTAAATTTTTTGTAAGTTGTTGAATATGCAATTTAAAAGAGAGGCCGTCATCGATATACCTGCTGGAGCGCGTGCTACGAGTGGGTGCTGCTATGGTGACCAGTGAGCTGAGATAAGGCGGGGCTTTACCTAGCAGAGACTTAGATAACCTGTAGCCAGTGGGTTTGGCGACGAGTATGAAGCGAGGTCCAACCAACGAGCGCGTACAGGTCGCAATGGTGAGTAGTGTATGGGGCTTTGGTGACAAAACGGATGGCACTGTGATGGACTGCATCCAGTTTGTTGAGTAGAGTGTTGGAGGCTATTTTATAGATGACATTACCGAAGTCGAGGATTGGTAGGATGGTCAGTTTTACGACTAGCATCTAGCATCACTACTCTGGACGGTTCTGACTTCGAATATGTGGACAACTACAAATACCTATTGAGTCTGCAGATAAGAATGCGGTGCTTGACAGAGGCGAAAGCCTTGTCCAGGTCAATGAAGACAGCTGAACAGTACTGTCTCTTATCGATAGCAGTTATGATATCGTTTAGAACCTTGAGCGTGGCTGTGGTGCACTCATGACCAGCTCGGAAACCAGATTGCATAGCGGAGAAGGTACGGTGGGATTCGAAATGGTCGGTGACCTGTTTGTTAACTTGGCTTTCGAAGATTTTAGAAAGGCAGGGCAGGATGGATATAGGTCTACAACAGTTTGGGTCTAGACTGTCTCCCCCTTTTAAGAGGGGGATGACCGTGGCAGCTTTTCAATCTTTGGGGATCTCAGACGATACGAAAGAGAGGTTGAACAGGCTAGTAATAGGGGTTGCAACAATTTCGGCAGATCATTTCAGAAAGAGAGGGTCCAGATTGTCTAGCCCAGCTGATTTTTAGGCATCCAGATTTTGCAGCTCTTTCAGAACATCAGCTGCCTGGATTTGGGTGAAGGAGAAGCGGGGCGGGGGCTTGGGCAAGTTGCTGCAGGGGGTGCAGAGCTGTTGGCCAAGGTAGGGGTAGCCAGGTGGAAAGCATGGCCAGCCTTAGAAAAATGCTTATTGAATTGATCGATTATCGTAGATTTATCGGTGGTGACAGTGTTTCTGAGCCTCAGTGCAGTGAGGAGCTGGGAGGAGGTGCTCTTATTCTCCAAGGACTTTACAGTGTCCCAAAATGTTTTGGAATTAGTGCTACAGGATGCAAATTTCTGTTTCTGTTTGAAAAAGCTAGCTTTAGCGCTCCTAACTTACTGTGTATATTGGTTCCGGGCTACTATAATATAGTAACTAATTTCTTAACAAATATATTCCACAGAGGATTAAACAACAATGATTTTCTCATACTGTTATATATATCGCGATCTGTAGCAAAGGCATTCAACAAACAAAACAGTACGCTACAGTCCCCTTAACCTGCTAGAACCTTTTGTCATGACACGAAAGAAGAGAAAGGACATGGGTAAACAATGCGTGAGAAAATAAGTTCCTGCGACGCTCAGCATCTTCGAGAGCTTGAGTGGTGAAAGTGACTGCTTGATTTATCACAAGGAGAGCGAGCAAGAAAGTACAATTTTCTACCTTAGCCGCAAACAATAATTCATAATGATAAGGATACTTGATAGGGGATGTTTCTCTGGCGCAGGTCTAACCCACTAAAACGATCCTAAGAAATGTCAGCGGCTTCCCAGGTAACTACTTTCAAACCCATTAAGAACCAGCTGTGGTAAAAGTAACCATGGGCCCTCATATGGTGTGATATCAAGCTGAGTAAAAATAAATACCAGAACAATAMATGTATTTATTGTAAGGTTCAGCTGGTTCAAGGTATATTACAGATAAGCAGGTTTAAATGTAAATTAAAACAGCTACACAGAGTTGTTAGACTGTTCGCTGTCTGTGTTCCTTATGGTACACATCACAAAGGTGAAGATTGTGTGTGTGTGTGCCCCCCCCCGCTCCACCGGAATCAAAGTGTGAACCGAAAGTAGCTGTTGGAGTGGGAGTTTATATCTGTGGGAGTGGATATCATATTCTGGCAAAAGTTAGATTTACACCGCGGCAGATTCTGAGTTCTCGAAATCATCCCGTGTGTACGTGTACCATGGACACACCAACATTGATGAACTCTATATGGGAAAGAGTACACCACGTGTTTTTGTAGTGCTGTCATGTTTTCTTCTGTTGACCTTTCAACTAGAAATACTTAGAACGAGTACTTCTAGCAACATCATGCATCACTGTTTAATGGTGTGTCACAAAAGCCTGCCTGGCTACTACAGTCTATTTGTACACATGTTTTATCGCCACATCGGCAGATTATGAGAAAGCTAATTAACTCAAAACTCTTTGAACAGGCGCTTCAGAAATCCACACCGTCTTTTGTTTTAAACTTCTATTTCCAGCTCTCTGAAAGTCAGGAATATCACTTCTAAAATAATGTCTCAATAGCTTAAACATAAACACGTAATCGAATACAGAAACCGATGCTTATACTTTAGAAACAATAGGGAATCGCCTAGCAGTTGCACACGGTACATGTACTCGTATTCTCGCCATTGACGCTCGGGGGAAAAAAAGAGAGAATGTTTATCGAATTTCACTGTGCTCAATGTCATCAATTGCAACTTATTCTCAGAGGTGCTCATAAAAGCAGCAGTAGAACCACTTCAATAGGTTCTAGTGGCAGATATCAGTTTCATTTGATGATGTTTAAGTCAAAGGGATCTAGAATCTAGATAGAGAGGTAAAGGCTGTGTGCTGGGAGGGTGCGCTGGATTGTCTGTCGTATCGTATGTGCAGAACGCTGTTGCCGGGGGGGGCAAAGAGAAGGGAAGTGAAGGGAACAGACAGACACGGCTTGGAGGAATCTCAGTCCCCTACTACAGAACATCCCCCAAGGACTGTAGGCTTTCTCTCTTTCTCCCTCTTTTCTCTCTCTCTCTCTCTCTTTCCCTCTGTCTGTCTCCCATGACCCCTCAGGGGCTCCACGGTCCTGTAAGTGTGTACTGTGGGGCCTGCAGTCGTGCCTTCCCCTGGGTGTGAGTGTGTAGACCCAGAGCCATGTGGCTCGGATCGGATCGGGGAAAAAGCAAGCCCAGAGAGGGTGAGTAAGGTGGGGGTGGCAGCCCCTCCGTGGGAGGCAGCCAGGCCTACAGTGGGCTAGGAGGACGGTGGGCGATGGGGGTGGTTGGATTGTGGGGGTGGGAGGATTCATCTGGCTCCCCTCTCCAGTTCTGTTTCTGGGTGATGTGAGCCTGTGTGTGCGTGTGTGTTTCGGTTCTCCCTCTGCGCCTGGCAACCAAGGCTGCTGAGCCTGAGCCCCCCCCCACGGTTCCCACCGGCCTCAACGGAACAGGAAGCGCCAGACTCTAGATGATAACGTTAGCGATGCTACAATAGCTTAGCGTGTGTGTAGCGTCACATGCTGGACGCCTAGATAAAATAGGATCTCTATTTGTAAGCATTAAGGGAAAGCCGCAGAAAGCCAAGTAGCTTCTTGTATAGACGGGTTCTCTCACCTCTGTATGTTCTGACAAACAAAAATTGTACGGTTTTAACATCCCTTACATGTATGTATTATTCTTCTCTAGCAGCTCAAGGCTTTTTGTTTCTTCATGTTACTCAAATGTTCCAATATTTATAAAGTTGCGATGTTTCATAGCCGTCTTGATATTGATAATTGCACAGTTTTTTATTTCTCTCTGTTTCTGTCAGAGGCATTTTAACAATTTTCCTATCCTCCATTGGAACGGGAAATTATCCATTCTGTTTATAATAACAAAGACATGGGCCAGTGTCACTTCAATTAATATGTAATTCACCAAAAAAAGAGTTTGTTTTAAACGCTGCCAAATTCTTATGCGGTGAAGCATCATTTCAGTAATGAGAACAAACGGTGTTTTCCTGTGAAATCCATATACATGGCATTACTATGTAATTTTGCCGGCATTTTATTACATTTTCGTTATCTGGTTGCAACTCTCTCTAGTCTACAGTATATTAAGGGGGATATTGTATGGGAGTGATGTATTTTACTGTACATGGAAGAGGATGTCCTTCTATGCTATTATCTTGTTATCGAGTAAAGAAATGATCAATTCAAAAAAGACAGTGTTTACGGCTTTGGTCATGAGGTCTCATGTAGATGAGCACTAGTAATTGTTGACGTAGCTAATTAAAAGGTTCACACATAGAGTACCTGGCTCACGAAACTCGGCGTGTCGATACAATGAAGGGGAGAGATTGTGACAGGTCATTATGTGGCACAGGAGGGAGAGATCCTTATTTTGCCCTCATTATAATCAATAGGGTTTTAATACTGACTCTACCCCAAACCAAACTGCCCAACACGTCCTCACATTCTGAGGCAATAACGTCAAGTTAGGTTCATTAAAAAGTGGGGGAAATCTAAATGTCTAACTTCTTGACATCGATGAGGAAATTCATGACATGAGTCTCAGGCTTTGTACGCAGTGAAGAATGTGTAACAGATATTATTTAAATAAACTATATGCCACCATTATAGCATATTTACACTTCTAACCAGGGGTTAAACTGTGTGGGAGACAGTATAGGTGACAGCACACAATGGGAATTTCAACTGAAAGGATTCCTGTTGGAGAATAACAACAGTGGGAAAGTAACCACTGTTGGGACAGTTCCATGGCCTACAAAATCCCAATTTACCCCTACGTATAACTTCAAAAACGTCTTGAAGAAGGAGAGTGCTTGTCTTGTTAGACTCCAGGATCAAACAAAAGCCAACAGTAAAGTGAACACCGACCGGCATGATATCAAGTCTGTCCCTCGCCATGCCAGATGCAGAGACAATCGAGGGAGAAAGAGGGAGATGGTTGACAGAGAAAGAGAGAGAGAGGGATTGTGAGAAAGAGAGAGAGAGAGAGAGAGAGAGAGAGAGAGAGAGAGAGAGAGAGAGAGAGAGAGAAGCGTACTAATCCATATAGCTCTTCTAGGCCCAGCGTCATACCCCAATCCATGCTGTGAACGCTACAGCCACCCTGGCACATTTCATTGGCCATGTGGCCAAGCAGCCCCCTGGGGAAATTTTCGATCCCACCGTGTTGCAGTTACCTTCAGCACAGGTGGCCGAGCTGCCCCCTAAAACCGCCCTAATATTACAGCTAAGTCCACAGGCCCGGTGGCTGTGGCACAACAACCTTGCCTGGCATGAGGGAAGCAGTCTGTTTAGTGTTTAAAGCCACATGCCAGTTGGTGCATTAGTCTGATTGCGAACTAATCAAAATGGTGGATGTTTCTCTCTTCCCGAAATATTCCCTGTGATAGGCCTATGATGTTAACATAACACAACACACCTCACATGGAGATCCATTATCCATCCCATAATCCTCCTGGACAAGCTGCACTGAAAAAGAACAGGAGGCTTATGGGTAAATATTGCCGACTGGCACAGGCCCAGATCCTAATAAGTGCAGAATGTAACTAGTTGGCAACTGGGTGGAAACAGACAGCTAAATCAGAGCACAATCATGACCTATTTTGGTGTGTGTGTGTGTGTGTGTGTGTGTGTGTGTGTGTGTGTGTGTGTGNGTGTGTGTGTGTGTGTGTGTGTGTGTGTGTGTGTGTGTGTGCGTGCGTGCGTGCGCGTGCGTGCGTGTGCGTGTATGGGCCATAGAGACTGACTGCATCTTCTCCAACCCAATCCCAGTCAGCGTCACAGAGTCTGTTCACCCTGGAAATGTATTTGTTTTTTTGCCCGCTCTCTCTCAGTGAAAACAATCAGAAATAAAGCAGCCTGTACTGTATGGAGGTACGGTACTGGTGTACAGTATATACATAGGAAATACTGTAACTATGTAGGCACCACACCTACTGATGTGGTCCAAGTTTTCTTTATTTTTCTTTCCCCCCCCCCTTCAGAGGCACCTAATTAAGAACCCCGGACTCATTTACATGGACATGTTTGATCTAAATTACACTCCAAACCACACCAAATGAGGATCATCTGTGAATGTGAAATGTTTTTTTCCCCCCCTCCCCATGTCTGGCAGGGGGAGTCGAGCTAGGCAGGGCCCAGGCAGCTCTGGAGGGCACATGTTCAGATGATGAGAGGGATTACGGTTTTACATTCTCCTGAGACCCGGTCCTATATCCCCCTCTATCTCACTACTGTAAACTAACTGGGCAGGACAGAGTCACCCACAATTACAGTATCACAGGATTTGACTGAAACTATACTCAGATCTGTACTTTGTCGAAATGAGACTGGAAGATGCAGTAGATGCAGGGACTGTCGGGGAATATGGCAATGTAAACATACATTTCCCATGCCAATAAAGCCCCTTGAATTGAAATGAGAGAGAGAGAGAGAGAGAGAGAGAGAGAGAGAGAGAGAGAGAGATAGAGAGAGAGAGAGAGAGAGATGTACATTTATTTATTTTCCTTTTTGTACTTTAACTATTTGCACTGCATATACAGTAGACATAATATGACATTTTAAATGTCTTTATTCTTTTGCAACTTTGGGTGTGTAATGTTTGCTGTTCATTTTTATTCTTTATTTCACTTCTGTTTATTATCTACTTCACTTGCTTTGGCAATGAAAACATATGTTTCCCATGCCAATAAAGCCCCTTAAATTTAAATTGAGAGAGAGAGAATATGGGAGAGAGAAAGAGAGCGATAAACTATTCCTGCTCTTGCTTATCTAGCTGTACCGTTAAGCACAACTCTGTGAAGTTTGTTTTTAATTCACTTTGTTGTGGGTTAACTGTGCTTTTTGGTTAACTGTACTTTTTAGGGCTGCTGTGCCTTCCCCTCTATGATCCCCACAGTCTGGGTTCAATAAACAACTGTATATATATATACAGTACCAGTCAAAAGTTTGGACACACCTACTCATTCAAGGGTTTTTCGATGAAATAACACATATGGAATCATGTACTAAGCAAAAAAGTGTTTAACAAATCAAAATATATCACAGCTTTGCACAATCTTAGCATTGTTTCAACCAGTTTCACCTGGAATGCTTTTCCAACAGTCTTGAAGGAGTTCCCACATATGCTGAGCACGTGTTGACTGTTTTTCCTTCACTCTGCACCCAACTCATCCCAAACCATCTCAATTGGGATGAGGTTGGGTGATTGTGGAGGCCAGGTCATCTGATGCAGCACTCCATCACTCCTTCTTGGTCAAATAGAGGTGTGTGTCTTTGTCCTGTTGTGAAACAAATGATAGTCCCACTAAGTGCAAACCAGATGGGACGGCGTATCGCTGCAGAATGCTGTGGTAGCCATGCTGGTTAAGTGTGCCTTGAATTCTAAATAAATCACAGACAGTCTCACCAGAAAATCATCCCCACACCATCACACCTCCTCCTCCATGCTTCACGGTGGGAACCACACATGCTGAGATCATCAATTTACCTACTCTGCGTCTCACAAAGACACGGTGGGTGGAACCAAAAATCTCAAATCTGGACCAAAGGACAGATTTCCATCTAATGTCCATTGCTCGTGTTTCTTGGCCCAAGCAATTCTCTTCTTCTTACTGGTGTCATTTAGTAGTGGTTCTTTCTTTCTTTCATAATATGGACTTGGTACTTTACCAAACAGGGTTATCTTCTGTATACCATCCCTACCTTGTCACAACACAACTTATTGTCTCAAATGCATTAAGAAGAAAATAAATTCTACAAATTAACTTTTAACAAGGCACACCTGTTAATTGAAATGCATTCCATCAATAATTTTTTTTATCTTATTAACACTTTGTCCTAGATAGCTATTTCTGTAGGTAGCAATCAAGTAAACACAATGATATAGTAACTTGTTGACTTAACTCTAGAATGCCTACTTCAAGTGTTTTAGTACTAGTCTGTAATCCCAGGACTTAACCTTAACCATGAAACTGGTTGAGAGAAAACCAAGAGTGTTGAAAGCTGTCATCAAGGAAAAGGGTAGCTACTTTGAAGAATCTCAAATATAATATATACAGTGGGGCAAAAAAGTATTTAGTCAGCCACCAATTGTGCAAGTTCTCCCACTTAAAAAGATGAGAGAGGCCTGTAATTTTCATCATAGGTACACTTCAACTATGACAGACAAAATGAGAAAAAAAAATCCTGAAAATCACATTGTAGGATTTTTTATGAATTTATTTGCAAATGATGGTGGAAAATAAGTATTTGGTCAATAACAAA
>NC_036852.1:8489300-8506901 GCF_002910315.2 Salvelinus sp. IW2-2015
TTGATCTAAATTACACTCCAAACCACACCAAATGAGGATCATCTGTGAATGTGAAATGTTTTTTTTCCGCCTCCCCACGTCTGGCAGGGAGAGCCGAGCTAGGCAGGGTCCAGGCAGCTAGTCAGGGCCCAGGCAGCTAGGCAGCTCTGGAGGGCACATGTTCAGATGATGAGAGGGATTATGGTTTAACATTCTCCTGAGACCTGGTCCTATATCCTCCTCTATCCCACTACTGCAGACTAACTGGGCAGGACAGAGTCACCCACAATTACAGTATCTGACGGAAACTATACTCAGATCTGTACTTTGTCAAAAGGACAGTTAAAGAGGCAGTTAATGCAGGGACTGTCTGGGAATATGGCTATTCAAATCACACCCCCACTTTCTACTGTACAGTAAGCCAGGTTTTGGTTGTAGTCCTGTCTACCCTTAGGTCGTACATAACACATTACACAGTATAGTTAGCTAAAATATTGTATCAATATATTGCTCTCAACACGAGAGAGAGAGACAAGATCATTATTCCAAGATGGCATAGCAGTCAGACGTCTTTGTACCCGTCCTGTCGTGTCCCATGTATATATATTTTGATATATTTTCCTTCGCATATCCCTTTTTATATTTTTCTAAACCTCAAATTCAAATACTCTCCTGCAACCCGCCTCACCAAATGTGGTGTGGATCTGCTTTTTTCTAAAGTTTTTCTTTACTTCGGAAACGGAATCCCCCAACAGAAGCTAGCCAGCTAACTTGCTACTAGCTAGTAGTCAGCTAACCACTGCTAGCGGTCATCAGCTAACCTTTAGCTCGGAAAACTCTCGCCAATTTGCACAACACGATTCAAACCAGAGTACACCGGACCTATTTTCTCTCCATATCCCCGAATTCCCACCGCAAGCTCTGAACCTTTTCACCTGGATCATCGCAGCTAGCTAGCGGCAATCCGAGTGGCTACTCCCGTCTCTATCCCGAAGCAAGCACCAATTAGCCTGGAGCTAGCCCATGCTAGGCCCATCTCCCAGCTAGCTGAAGAGGTCCATCAGCCACTCTACAATACCTATTTTGCCAATTGGCCCGGACCCCTTTTACTGTCGGTAAGGAGCTCCTTCACGACGTAATCTGCCCGAGGGGGTTATTCAACTGGCACCTATGTTGAGACGTCCCCTGAATGCCCATCTGCTAGCCGCGGCCCGCTAGCTGTCTAAAGCATATTGGACTGTTAGCTGAAGAGATCCATCGGCCAATTTCTTTGGCCACTAAACCTATTTTGCCATTTGGACTGAACCCCTTTGCTACACGGAACCCTACTACTCCATCACAACTGGTCTATTTGACGTAACTGCACGAGGACGCTATAACAGACTTCCTCCGTCGCAACGTCCCTCTAAGGCCCTTCTGCTAGCTTTCTAGCCCCGGCCTGCTAGCTAGACTCCTATGATCACTCGACTACGCATGCCTCTCCCTAATATCAATATGCCTTGTCCATTGCTGTTCTGGTTAGTGATTATTGTCTTATTTCACTGTAGAGCCTCTAGCCCTGCTCAATACGGCTTAGCCAGCCCTTTAGTTCCACATCCCACACATGCGGTGACATCACCTGGTTTAAATTATGTTTCTAGAGACAATATCTCTCTCATCATCACTCAATGCCTAGGCCTACCTCCACAGTATTCACATCCTACCATACCTTTGTCTGCACATTATGCCTTGAATCTATTCTATCATGCCCAGAAACCTGCTCCTTTTACTCTCTGTTCCGAATGTACTAGACGACCAGTTCTTATAGCCTTTAGCCGTACCCTTATCCTACTCCTCTTCTGTTCCTTCGGTGATGTAGAGGTTAATCCAGGCCCTGCAGTGCCTAGCTCCACTCCTATTCCCCAGGTGCTCTCATTTGTTGACTTCTGTAACCGTAAAAGCCTTGGTTTCATGCATGTTAACATTAGAAGCCTCCTCCCTCAGTTTGTTTTATTCACTGCTTTAGCACGCTCTGCCAACCCGGATGTCCTAGCCGTGTCTGAATCCTGGTTTAGGAAGACCACCAAAAACCCTGAAAGTTCCATCCCTAATGTCACGATTTTCACCGAATGTGGCTCCTCTCCCTGTTCGGGCGGCGCTCGGCGCTCGTCGTCGCCGGCCTACTAGCTGCCACCGATCCCCTTTCCTTTTCTTTTGGTTATGTCTGTTTTGTGTATCACCTGGTTTCACTTTGGTTAATTAGGGGGGTTATTTATTTTGACATTTCCTTTGGGGTTTTGCGCGGGATTACTTTTCGTTGAACTGTCAGTGAGGTTGGGGTGCGTTTTATTTCGTTCATGTTCTACGGGGGGTTTTCCCTGGACTGTGTCTGAGTGGGGGATTTATCCAGTGTATTTTACTGTAGCCCTGAGTCCTGTTCTTTTGAGCTTGTGAAAATACAACGCCCTTTCTGTGGAACTCGGTTCTCCTGCGCCTGACTCTACACCCACATCTCTGAGATCTGACACCTAACTATAAAATTTTCCGACAAGATAGAACTGCCAAAGGGGGCGGAGTGGCAATCTACTGCGGAGATAGCCTGCAGAGTTCTGTCTTACTATCCAGGTCTGTGCCCAAACAATTCGAGCTTCTACTATTAAAAATCCACCTTTCCAGAAACAAGTCTCTCACCGTTGCCGCTTGCTATAGACCACCCTCTGCCCCCAGCTGTGCCCTGGACACCATATGTGAATTGATTGCCTCCCATCTATCTTCAGAGCTCGTGCTCCTAGGTGACCTAAACTGGAACATGCTTAACACCCCAGCCATCCTACAATCTAAGCTTGATGCCCTCAACCTCACACAAATTATCAATGAACCTACCAGGTACAACCCCAAAACTGTAAACACGGGCTCCCTCATAGATATCATCCTAACCAACTTGCCCTCCAAATACACCTGTACACCTCCTGTTTTCAACCAAGATCTCAGCGATCACTGCCTCATTGCCTTCATCCGTAATGGGTCTGCGGTCAAACGAACACCCCTCATCACAGTCAAACGCTCCCTAAAACACTTCAGGCCTTTCTAATCGACCTGGCCCGGGTATCCTGTGGGGATATTGACCTCATCCCATCAGCAGAGGATGCCTGGTTATTCTTTAAAAGTGCCTTCCTCACCATTTTAAATAAGCATGTCCCATTCAAAAAATGTAGAACCAGGAACAGATATAGGCCTTGGTTCACTCCAGACCTGACTGCCCTTGACCAGCACAAAATCATCCTGTGGCATTCTGCATTAGCATCGAATAGCCCCTGTGATAAGCAACTTTTCAGGGAAGTTAGGAATGAATATACACAGGCAATTGGGAAAGCTGAGGCTAGCTTTTTCAAACAGAAATTTGCATCCTGTAGCACAAACTCCCAAAAGTTCTGAGACACTGTAAAGTCCATGGAGAATAAGAGCACCTCCTCCCAGCTGCCCACTGCACTGAAGCTCGGAAACATTGTCACCACCAATAAATCCACTATAATTGAGAATTTCAATAAGCATTTTTCTACGGCTGGCCATGCTTTCCACCTGGCTACCCCTACCCCGGTCAACAGCCCTGCACCCCCCACAGCAACTCGCCCAAGCCTCCCCATTTCTCCTTCATCCATATTCAGGTAACTGATGTTCTGAAAGAGCTGCAAAATCTGGACCCCTACAAATCAGCCGGGTTAGACAATCTGGGCCCTCTCTTTCTAAAATGATCTGCCGAAATTGTTGCAACCCCTATTACTAGCCTGTTCAACCTCTCTTTTGTATCGTTTGAGATTCCCAAAGATTGGAAAGCTGCCGCGATCATCCCCCTCTTAAAAGGGGGAGACACTATAGACCCAAACTGCTACAGACCTATATCCATCCTACCCTGCCTTTCTAAGGTCTTCGAAAGCCAAGTTAACAAACAGATTAGCATCCATTTCGAATCGCACCGTACCTTCTCCGCTATGCAATCTGGTTTCAGAGCTGGTCATGGGTGCATCTCAGCCACGCTCAAGGTCCTAAACGATATCATAACTGCCATCAATAAAAGACAATACTGTGCAACTGTCTTCATCGACCTAGCCAAGGCTTTCGACTCGATTCTGTATACATCTGGCCCTTCTTTGGATACTGTGTTAAAAACTTCTTGTCAATAGGGGGGTGCTGTTTTCACTTTGGAAAAAAATCGTGCCCAAATGAAATGGCCTCGTACTCTTTTCTAGATCATACAATATGCATATTATTATTACTATTGGATAGAAAACACTCAGAAGTTTCTAAAACTGTTTGAATTATGTCTGTGAGTAAAACAGAACTCATTTTGCAGCAAACTTCCATGTAGGAAGTGAAAAATCTGAAAACGAGGCTCTGTTTCAGGGCCTGCCTATTCAATTGCCTTGTATTTATCGATATGCATGCACTTCATACGCCTTCCACTAGATGTCAACAGGCAGTGGAAGGTGGAATGGGGTGTCTAGCTTGATCTGAGGTCGAACAAGAGCTTTTGGAGTGGCAGGTCAGGAATTTCCTTTGTCTACCAAGGTGCACGAAGTACCTCGATATTGTCTTCTGATAAGCGTTCGGTTTATACGGCGAATATCTCCGGCTCTGATTTTATTTGATACATGTGATAATAACATCATAAAGTAGGTTTTTTCAACCGAGTTTTATCAGTTTATTCAACGTTTATTGGGACTTTTGGAGTTTTCCGTTCTTTGCGTCGAGAGAAGATGGGAACGTTATCAAGCTTGGCTAGCATTGTGGCGCGAATTCGACAGAAGAAAAGGACATTCTAAAACCAAACAACGATTTATTCTGGACCAAGGACTCCTTGTACAAGATTCTGATGGAAGCTCAGCAAAAGTAAGAACAATTTATGATGTTATTTCGTATTTCTGTGGAAAATGTTGATTCCTATTCTCCGCCGTTTTGGCGAGCGTTTGTCTCGCAATATTACGCAAGCTGTTTGTTATGGGTAAGTTATTTTTTAAATCTAACACGGCGGTTCATTAAGAACGCAGTGTATCTTTCATTTTCCATACAACAAAGTATTTTTTATGTAAAGTTTATGATGAGGTTCTTTGTCAGATTAGGTGAGTGTCAAATGCTCCGGACATTCTGGGGAAATGTTGGCTACATATCACAATGTATAACCACGGTTTGCAGCTCTAAATATGCACATTTTCGAACAAACACATAAAGTGTATTGTATAAACCTGAATTTGTTATAGAGACTGTACATCTGAATGAAGTTGTTCAAGGTTAGTGATTCATTTTTATCTCTATTCTGTCGTTTTGTGGTAAGACTATTTGCGGGGAGTTAAATTGCGTTGTGTGTTTTGGCTACTCGTGTGAGCTATAGATATAATAGGTATTATTGTTGTTTTCGTGTAAAAACAATAAAATCTGAAATATTGGCTGGATTGCACCAAGATGGTTATCTTTCATTTTGCTGTACACATGTTCTTTTCATAAATGGTTTTATGAGAGTATTCTATTGTAGTTCAACGTTGCGATCTGTAATTATTCTGACTAATGGCCTATCGGTGACTATTTGTAGATGGTACTGCAATGTGAAGCACTATGATTGTAAATACTCAATTATGCACATTTTTCGACCAAAACCATAAAATGCTTTGTATAGACATGGTTATAAGACTAGTCGGATTCTGGATGAAGTTTGTTTCTTGGTGTAGATGACTAACTTATATCTTCTATTTGGTCAGTGTTTCTGATGGGGGAAAATAGCGTCCTATGCGGTAAGACAACATGGTGAAAATGTCGGTATGAGTCCTTATTGGCTATTGTGGTTGCTAATAGAGATGTACATATTCGTGTTTTCTCGGCTCGTAAACACAAAAAATCTGAATATGGCTGGATCTCACAGAGTTTATCTATCTTATACTTGCTGATACACAGATGTACTTTTTCATAAATGCTCCTCTTATGACTGCAGTATCTTAGTATTCTAGCAACGTTGCGCTCTGTAACTTATTTGGCTGCTTCGGCTGCTATTCTCGTGAATGGTAGACTTTGCCATGTAAACTATGATCTTATAACCCTAAACTATGCACATCTATTTCGACAACGAACATCAAATGTTATTCGTATAATCACATCGTATACAGACTCAGTCATCCTGATCGATAGTTGTTTCTTGGTTAGTGATGACTAAATTATATACTCTTATTATGGGTCAGATTTTAGTGATGACGCATACCTAATGCGGTAGTGTCACGTTCCTCGTACCGATGTTTATCTGTTTGTTTTGTGTATGTGTTTGATGGTCAGGGCGTGATGTTTTGGGTGGGCAGTCTATGTATTCTGTTATTCATAGTTGGTTTTTGGGTTGCTTGGTAGTGGCTCTCAATTAGAGGCAGGTGTATATGAAAGAGTTATCCTCTCGATTGAAGAGTCATATTAACGGTAGGATATAGTTCTCCACTGTTTGTTTGTAGGGTGAGTTGTCTCCCTCCTGTGTCAGTGTCTGTTGTTACGCCATACTACGGGATAACTGTTCGCGTTTCTTGTTTGTTTTTGTTCGCTTTTATGTAGTCTGGAGTTTCTGGTTCATGCGTTCTTATTTGATTTATGTGTATGCTAGCGTTGGGTCCAGTCTGTCTACAATTCGACAGTCCTTATTTGTTTGTAATAGATTTATTCAATGGGTCAGTCGTTCTCAAGTTTGTCTTATTATAAATCAATAAGTCCTCACACTTTGGGCACTCCCATCTCGCTCTCCCCAGCCATGCCCATCTTGGTCGAATCACTACTCCTCCTCTTCGATAACTGCAAGGCGCAGCAGGACAACCGCCGTTACAGAATCGCCCCACCCACACACCCAGGACTCAAGCAAGCCGGGTTCAAGGACCACGCGCACGGAAGAGGATTTATGGTCTTGCGCGAGAAATCATGGAAGGAAAGCCGGACCATGCGGCTAAAAGTTGAAGTGTAATCGCGCCCATCGGGTCACAGCTGGAGCAGCTCTTCGGAGAGCGCGCCTAGGAGAATCCGGATGAGGAGGGAACCGCATTACGAGGGGACGCGTCTAGCACGGAAGCCCGAAAAGCCCGCAAGTACAACCCAAAAATTTCTTGGGGGGGGGCTAAGAGGTAGTGGGTCTAGGGCAGGTAGGAGACGCTGCGCCCACTTTCCAGGCTAACGCGTGGAGAGCGGGAGTAGGGCAGACACCGTGTTACGTCAGTAGAGCGCACGTGTGTCTCCTGTAGTGTTGCATAGCCCGGTGCGGGTTATTCCACCTCCCGCACTGGTAGGGCTAAATTGAGCATTGAGGCCAAGTGCCATGAAGCCGGCTCTACATATCTGGCCACCAGTACGTCTCCTTGGGCCGGCTTACATGGTACAGCCTTACGCATGGTGTCCCCGGTTCGCCTACATAGCCGCGGTGTGGGTTATTCCACCTCCCCGCACTGGTCAGGCGACGGGGAGCATACAACCAGGTAAGGTTGGGCAGGTTCAGTGCTCAAGGGAGCCAGTAGCCTACACGGTCCGGTATTTCCGGCGCTACCCTCCGCCCAGCCAGTACCACCAGTGCCTACAAACCACGCACCGGAGGTTTCGAGGGCGTTTCAAGAGCCCTGTTCCTCCTTACGCACTCTCCCTATGGTGCGGTGTCTCCAGCCCAGTGCCTCCAGTTCCGGCACCACGCATAAGCCACCTGTGCGTCTCCAGAGCCTGTCGCACTGTTCTTTCTCCCCGCACTCGCCCTGAGGTGCGTGCCGTCATCCCGGTACCTTCCAGTTCCGGCACCAACGCACCAGGCCTAACTGTGGCCGCCTCAGCAGGGCAAGTCGTCCGTCTGCCCAACGCCTTCTGCACTGCTGTCTGCCCAACGCCTTCTGCACTGCCTGTCTGCCCAGCTCCGTCTGAGCATCTGTCTGCCAGCGCCGTCTGAGCCATCTGTCTGCCCAGCGCCGTCTGAGCCATCCGTCTGCCTCCGGCCGTCTGAGCCATCGCTCTGCCCAGCGCCGTCTGAGCCATTCTGGGCCGTAGCTGCCTCTCCACGCCGCCTTGCATGATGTGCGCTAGGCGGCTCTCCTCGGCAAGTTCCTGGACTGGCCTGGCGGCCTCCTGGCGGCCTGCCCCATGTCGCCTTCTGCCACGCCATTCCGTCTGCCCACCTGGCTTTCTTGGAGCGGCTGCCATATGTCCTCGTGGCGCCGCACGTAACTGGCACCATTGTAGACACGCTGGGCACCGTCAGGCTCTAATGGCTCGGCTGGTCGCACGAGCACCATTGACAGGGACGCCACGGTCTCTCACGTCAGAATGTGCCAGGAGCGTCGCGGCGCAAGAGAGCCGGAGTCCGGAGCCCTCAGTAGAAAGGGACGCTGGGCAGCCGCCAGAACGGAGTCGCGCCGCGAGAAGCGCGCCGCACGGCTTTGAGGGACCGCAGCAAGAGCCGCAGCAGTCAGGAGCACTGGCGATTGCGCTCACAGAAGACGGCCGCGCCAGCCCAGTTCAGGGAGGCGGGCCAGGACCTTGTATAGCGAGCTTCAGGTCACGTGAGCTCGAGTCGCGCGCGCGCGAGGCAGCTCAGTGAGCTGCCTCACTACAGACGGATGGTCTCACAGTGAGCGCGTCGGCTCCTGCGAGTCATGCAACTGCCCCTAACGAAGTGCATGCATGCAGAGCGCGCGCGCTGAGCGACAGAGTCAGTAGGAGCCTTTAGCAACGGTCAGCTGTTTTGCGAGCTAGACGAGAATGGCCTCTCTAGCCAACCGCGACGCTAGTGCGGCGAGCTAGCCAACTCAGCTATCGCCGGAGGCTAGACCAGCCTGTCATTGTGCGGCAGCACACGGCACGCAAGAAGGCAGTTCGCGAGCTGCAGACGGCCGCGAGTCACCCGCTACTGCCAGCGCTGCAGTCCACGGGCGCAGCACGCTGAGGCGCATTCCTGGAGTACTACGTGATGCTTGTCCGATCTCTGTGCCTATGAGTAGCCCTAATCCCTCTGGCCGGAGCACTGAACGCGCACGCTAATCTCCTGCATCCGGGCGAGTGCGAGGCTGAGAATGGCGCATACTGTATCCTGAGCGTATACCAAGGTGCTCCTCGTGTAAGGCGCCATAGCAGGGCTGAGCTCTCAGTGTCGTGGCTGTGCCGTGAAGAGCTCGGTAGCGCACTGGGCCCGGAGACCTCGCACCATATGGGCAGCAGTTGCGATACGCGTAGGAAGACAGCGGCCTCTGCCGATCAATCTGAGCTAGCTGGAAGCGCTGGGTCGCGTAGAGTATGGGTCCACCTGAGAGTGGTGGGTCTAGCGGGTGGAGCGGTCGAGAAGCTCTCACTGCGCACGGGGAGAGGAATGAGCGCGGGACACCACGAGCGAATTAGGTGCGAGTAGTGGTGCTCGCCTCCTGATCGTCGCCTAGCCAGCGTCTTTATAGCTTAACCTTGCGCTGGCACTGACCTCCGTCGCCTGACCAAGTGCGGGGGTGAATAACCACACGCGGGGCTAATGACGGAGCGACGGGACACCAGAGTAAGGGCTGGTACCATGTAAGCCGGCCCAAGGAGACGTACTGGTGGCCAGATATGTAGAGCCGGCTTCATGGCACTTGGCTCAATGCTCAATTTAGCCCTACCAGTGCGGGGAGGTGGAATAACCCCGCACCGGGCTATGCACACATACAGGAGACACCGTGCGCTCTACTGCGTAACACGGTGTCTGCCCGTACTCCCGCTCTCCACGGTTAGCCTGAAAGTGGGCGCAGGTCTCCTACCTGCCCTAGACCCACTACCTCTTAGCCCCCAAGAAATTTTTGGGTTGTACTTGCGGGCTTTTCGGGCTTCCGTGCTAGACGCGCGTCCCTCGTAATGCCGGTTCCTCTCTCCGTTTCCTCCGCTCTCCGAGCTGCCTCCAGCTGTTCCATGGGCGGCGATTCACTTCAACTTTAGCCCATGGTCCTTTTCCTTCCATGATTTCCCTCCAAGACCATAAATCCTGCTTCGTGCGCTGTCCGTTAACCCCGCTGCTTGATCTGGGTTTGGTGGGTGATTCTGTAACGGGCTTCCTCCTCCTCTTCATACGAAGAGGAGGAGTAGTGATTCGACCAAACTGCAGCGGGTTGGTAAATACATAATGATTTAATAAACAAAACTGAAGAACACGACGAACACTAGAATAATTACAAAACAAATAAACGAATGTAGACAGACCTGGACCCGAACTTACATACAACGTGAAGAACGCATGAACCAGGAAACAGACTACATAAAACGAACAAACAAACAAAAACCGGAACAGTCCCGTGTGGGTAACATACAGACACTGAAAGGAGACAATCACCCACAAACAAACAGTGAGAACAACCTCCTTAATATGACTCTCAATCAGAGGAAACGTCAAACACCTGCCTCTAATTGAGAGCCATACCAGGCAACCCAAAACCAACATAGAAACAGAAAACATAGACTGCCCACCCAAAACTCACGCCTGACCATCAAACACATACAAAACAACAGAAAACAGGTCAGGAACGTGACACTACCGCATAGGTAGCTATCACAAAACTGACCAAATAGAGATATAATTAGTCACTAACCAAGAAACAACTTCATCAGATGACAGTCTTATAACATGTTATACAATACATTTATGTTTTGTTCGAAAAAATGTGCATATTTGAGGTATAAATCATAGTTTTACATTGCAGCTACCATTCACAAATAGCACCGAAGCAGCCAGAATAATTACAGAGCGCAACGTGAAATACATAAATACTCATCATAAAACATTTATGAAAAATACATGGTGTACAGCAAATGAAAGATAAACATCTTGTGAATCCAGCCAAATATTCAGATTTTTTTGTGTTTTACAGCGAAAACACAATATGTATTTCTATTAGCTAACCACAATAGCCAAAACTCAAACGCATATTTTCACCATGTTTCTACCGCATAGGTAGCTATCACAAAACTGACCAAATAGAGATATAATTAGTCACTAACCAAGAAACAACTTCATCAGATGACAGTCTTATAACATGTTATACAATACATTTATGTTTTGTTCGAAAAATGTGCATATTGAGGTATAAATCATAGTTTTACATTGCAGCTACCATCACAAATAGCACCGAAGCAGCCAGAATAATTACAGAGCGCAACGTGAAATACATAAATACTCATCATAAAACATTTATGAAAAATACATGGTGTACAGCAAATGAAAGATAACCATCTTGTGAATCCAGCCAATATTTCAGATTTTTTTGTGTTTACAGCGAAAACACAATATATATTTCTATTAGCTCACTACAGTAGCCAACACACAACGCAATTTACTCCCCGCCAAAATAGCTTCCACAAAACCGACAGAATAGAGATAAATGAATCACTAACCTTGAACAACTTCATCAGATGACAGTCTTATAACATCAGGTTATACAATACACTTATGTTTTGTTCGAAAATGTGCATATTTAGAGCTGCAAACCGTGGTTATACATTGTGAATATGTAGCAACATTTCCCGAGAATGTCCGGAGCTATTTTGGACACTCACTAATCTGACCAAAGAACTCATCATAAACTTTACATAAAAAATACTTGTTGTATGGAAAATGAAAGATACACTGGTTCTTAATGCAACCGCCGTGTTAGATTTAAAAAAATAACTTTACCATAACAAACATGCGTCGTTAGCGAGACAGCGCTCGCCAAAACGGCGGAGAATAGGATCAACATTTCTCTCACGAAATTCGAAATAATCTATAAAGTGTCTACTTTGCTAGCTTCCATCAGAATCTGTACAAGGAGTCCTTGGTCCAGAATAAATCGTTGTTTTGGTTTTAGAATGTCCTTTCTTCTTCTGAATTCGCGCCACAATGCTAGCCAAGCTTGATAACGTTCCCATCTTCTCTCGACGCAAAGAACGGAAAACTCCAAAAGTCCAATAAACGTTGAATAAACTGATAAAACTCGTTGAAAAACCTACTTTATGATGTTATTATCACATGTATCAAATAAAATCAGAGCCGGAGATATTCGCCGTATAAACCGAACGCTTATCAGAAGACAATATCGAGGTACTTTCGTGCACCTTGGTAGACAAAGGAAATTCCTGACCTGCCACTCCAAAAGCTCTTGTTCGACCTCAGATCAAGCTAGACACCCCATTCCACCTTCCACTGCCTGTTGACATCTAGTGGAAGGCGTATGAAGTGCATGCATATCGATAAATACAAGGCAATTGAATAGGCAGGCCTGAAACAGAGCCTCGTTTTCAGATTTTTCACTTCCTACATGGAAGTTTGCTGCAAAATGAGTTCTGTTTTACTCACAGACATAATTCAAACAGTTTTAGAAACTTCTGAGTGTTTTCTATCCAATAGTAATAATAATATGCATATTGTATGATCTAGAAAAGAGTACGAGGCCATTTCATTTGGCACGATTTTTTCCCAAAGTGAAAAAGCACCCCCCTATTGACAAGAAGTTTTTAACACAGTATCCAAAGAAGGGCCAGATGTATACAGAATCGAGTCGAAAGCCTTGGCTAGGTCGATGAAGACAGTTGCACAGTATTGTCTTTTATTGATGGCAGTTATGATATCGTTTAGGACCTTGAGCGTGGCTGAGATGCACCATGACCAGCTCTGAAACCAGATTGCATAGCGGAGAAGGTACGGTGCGATTCGAAATGGATGCTAATCTGTTTGTTAACTTGGCTTTCGAAGACCTTAGAAAGGCAGGGTAGGATGGATATAGGTCTGTAGCAGTTTGGGTCTATAGTGTCTCCCCCTTTTAAGAGGGGGATGATCGCGGCAGCTTTCCAATCTTTGGAATCTCAAACGATACAAAAGAGAGGTTGAACAGGCTAGTAATAGGGGTTGCAACAATTTCGGCAGATCATTTTAGAAAGAGAGGGCCCAGATTGTCTAACCCGGCTGATTTGTAGGGGTCCAGATTTTGCAGCTCTTTCAGAACATCAGTTACCTGAATATGGATGAAGGAAAATGGGGAGGCTTGGGCGAGTTGCTGTGGGGGTGCAGGGCTGTTGACCGGGGTAGGGGTAGCCAGGTGGAAAGCATGGCCAGCCGTAGAAAAATGCTTATTGAAATTCTCAATTAAGGTGGATTATTGGTGGTGACAATGTTTCCGAGCTTCAGTGCAGTGGGCAGCTGGGAGGAGGTGCTCTTATTCTCCATGGACTTTACAGTGTCTCAGAACTTTTGGAGTTTGTGCTACAGGATGCAAATTTCTGTTTGAAAAAGCTAGCCTCAGCTTTCCAATTGCCTGTGTATATTCATTCCTAACTTCCCTGAAAAGTTGCTTATCACAGGGGCTATTCGATGCTAATGCAGATTGCCACAGGATGATTTTGTGCTGTTCAAGGGCAGTCAGGTCTGGAGTGAACCAAGCTATATCTGTTCCTGGTTCTACATTTTTTGAATGGGACATGCTTATTTAAAATGGTGAGGAAGGCACTTTTAAAGAATAACCAGGCATCCTCTGCTGATGGGATGAGGTCAATATCCCCACAGGATACCGCGGCCAGGTCGATTAGAAGGCCTGAAGTGTTTTAGGAGAGCTTTGACTGTGATGAGGGGTGTTCGTTTGACCGCAGACCCATTACGGATGAAGGCAATGACAGTGATCGCTGAGATCTTGGTTGAAAACAGGAGGTGTACAGGTGTATTTGGGAGGCAAGTTGGTTAGGATGATATCTATGAGGGAGCCCGTGTTTACAGTTTTGGGGTTGTACCTGGTAGGTTCATTGATAATTTGTGTGAGGTTGAGGGCATCAAGCTTAGATTGTAGGATGGCTGGGGTGTTAAGCATGTTCCAGTTAGGTCACCTAGGAGCACGAGCTCTGAAGATAGATGGGAGGCAATCAATTCACATATGGTGTCCAGGGCACAGCTGGGGGCAGAGGGTGGTCTATAGCAAGCGGCAACGGTGAGAGACTTGTTTCTGGAAAGGTGGATTTTTAATAGTAGAAGCTCGAATTGTTTGGGCACAGACCTGGATAGTAAGACAGAACTCTGCAGGCTATCTCCGCAGTAGATTGCCACTCCGCCCCCTTTGGCAGTTCTATCTTGTCGGAAATTTTATAGTTAGGTGTCAGATCTCAGAGATGTGGGTGTAGAGTCAGGCGCAGGAGAACCGAGTTCCACAGAAGGGCGTTGTATTTTCACAGCTCAAAAGAACAGGACTCAGGGCTACAGTAAAATACACTGGATAAATCCCCCACTCAGACACGTCCAGGGAAAACCCCCCGTAGAACATGAACGAAAATAAAACGCACCCCAACCTCACTGACAGTTCAACGAAAAGTAATCCCGCGCAAAACCCCAAAGGAAATGTCAAAATAAATAACCCCCCTAATTAACCAAAGTGAAACCAGGTGATACACAAAACAGACATAACCAAAAGAAAGGAAAGGGGATCGGTGGCAGCTAGTAGGCCGGCGACGACGAGCGCCGAGCGCCCCCGAACAGGGAGAGGAGCCACATTCGGTGAAAATCGTGACATTAGGGATGGAACTTTCAGGGTTTTTGGTGGTCTTCCTAACCAGGATTCAGACACGGCTAGGACATCCGGGTTGGCAGAGCGTGCTAAAGCAGTGAATAAAACAAACTGAGGGAGGAGGCTTCTAATGTTAACATGCATGAAACCAAGGCTTTTACGGTTACAGAAGTCAACAAATGAGAGCACCTGGGGAATAGGAGTGGAGCTAGGCACTGCAGGGCCTGGATTAACCTCTACATCACCGAAGGAACAGAAGAGGAGTAGGATAAGGGTACGGCTAAAGGCTATAAGAACTGGTCGTCTAGTACATTCGGAACAGAGAGTAAAAGGAGCAGGTTTTCTGGGCATGATAGAATAGATTCAAGGCATAATGTGCAGACAAAGGTATGGTAGGATGTGAAACTGGTGGAGGTAGGCCTTAGGCATTGAGTGATGATGGAGAGAGATATTGTCTCTAGAAACATAATTTAAACCAGGTGATGTCACCGCATGTGTGGGATGTGGAACTAAAGGGCTGGCTAAGCCGTATTGAGCAGGGCTAGGCTCTACAGTGAAATAAGAACAATAATCACTAACAGAACAGCAATGGACAAGGCATATGATATTAGGGAGAGGCATGCGTAGTCGAGTGATCATAAGGAGTCTAGCTAGCAGGCCGGGGCTAGAAAGCTAGCAGAAGGGCCTTAGAGGGACGTTGCGAGGAGGAAGTCTGTTATAGCGTCCTCGTGCAGTTACGTCAAATAGACCAGTTGTGATGGAGTAGTGGGTTCCGTGTAGCAAAGGGGTTCAGTCCAAATGGCAAAAATAGGTTAAGTGGCCAAAGAAATTGGCCGATGGATCTCTTCAGCTACAGTCCAATATGCTTTAGACAGCTAGCGGGCCGCGGCTAGCAGATGGGCATTCAGGGGACGTCTCAACATAGGTGCCAGTTGAATAACCCCCTCGGGCAGATTACGTCGTGAAGGAGCTCCTTCACCGACAGTAAAAGGGGTCGCGGCCAATTGGCAAAATAGGTATTGTAGAGTGGCTGATGGACCTCTTCAGTAGCTGGGAGATGGGCCTAGCATGGGCTAGCTCCAGCTAATTGGTGCTTGTCTTGGGATAGAGACGGGAGTAGCCACTCGGATTGCCGCTAGCTAGCTGCGATGATCCAGGTGAAAAGGTTCAGAGCTTGCGGTGGGATTCGGGATATGGAGAGAAAATAGGTCCGGTGTACTCTGGTTTGAATCGTGTTGTGCAAATTGGCGAGAGTTTTCGAGCTAAAGGTTAGCTGATGACCGCTAGCAGTGGTTAGCTGACTACTAGCTAGTAAGCAAGTTAGCTGGCTAGCTTCTGTTGGGGATTCCGTTTCCGAAGTAAAGAAAAACTTTAGAAAAAAGCAGATCCACACCACAATTTGGTGAGGCGGGTTGCAGGAGAGTATTTGAATTTGAGGTTTAGAAAAATATAAAAAGGGATATGCGAAGGAAAATATACCAAAATATATATACATGGGACACGACAGACGGGTACAAAGACGTCTGACTGCTATGCCATCTTGGAATAATGATCTTGTCTCTCTCTCTCGTGTTGAGAGCAATATATTGATACAATATTTTGCTAACTATACTGTGTAATGTGTTATGTACGACCTAAGGGTAGACGACTACAACCAAAACCTGGCTTACTGTACAGTAGAAAGTGGGGTGTGATTTGAATAGCCAATTCCCAGACAGTCCTGCATTTAACTGCCTCTTTAACTGTCCTTTTGACAAAGTAAAGCAGATCTGAGTATAGTTTCCGTCAGATAACTGTAATTGTGGGTGACTCTGTCCTGCCCAGTTAGTCGGCAGTAGTGGATAGAGGAGGATTATAGGACCAGGTCTCAGGAGAATGTTAAAACATAATCCCTCTCATCATCTGAACATGTGCCCTCCAGAGCTGCCTAGCTGCCTGGGCCCTGACTAGCTGCCTGGACCCTGCTAGCTCGGCTCTCCCTGCCAGACGTGGGGAGGCGGAAAAAAAACATTTCACATTCACAGATGATCTCATTTGGTGTGGTTTGGAGTGTAATTTAGATCAAGCATGTCCATGTAACTGAGTCCGGGGTTCTTATAGGTAACGCTCTGAAGGGGGGGGGGAAAGAAGAGAAAGAGGGGGTAGTAATAAGAAACGTGGGACCACAAGAGTAGTGAGGTGCCTTACATAGTTACAGTACTTCTATGTATTACTGGTACACCAGACCGTACCTCCCATACAGTACAGGCTGCTTTATTTCTGATTGTTTCACTGAGAGAGAACGGGCAAAAAACAAATACATTTCCAGGTGAACAGCTCTGTGACGCTGGACTGCGGATTGGGTTGGAGAAGATGCGGTCGTCCTCTATGGGCCATACACACACCACACACACACAATACACACACATCAACACACACACACACCACAACACACACACACCACACACAACACACACACACACACACACACACACAACACACACACACACACACACACAACACACACACACAACCACACACACACACACACACCAAAATTAGGTCAGATTGTGCTCTGATTTATCTGTCTTGTTCCACCAAGTTGACAACTAGTACATCTGCACATTATTAGGATCTGGGCCTGTGCCAGTTCAAGCAATATTTACCCATAAGCCTCCTTTCTTTTTCAAGTTGGGGGCAGCCTTGTTTTCCAGGAGGATTATGGAGTGGATAATGGATTCCATGTGAGGTGTGTTGTGTTTATGTATACATCATAGCTATCACAGGACATATTTGCGGGAAGAGAGGAACATCCACCATTTTTGATTAGTTTCGCAATCAGACTAATGCCACCAACTGGCATGGGCTTTAAACACTAAAACAGACCTGCTTCCCTCATGCCAGGCAGGTTGTTTCGCACAGCCACCGGCCTGTGACTTAGCGTGTAATATTAGGGCGGTTTAGGGGCAGCTCGGCCACCTGTGGCTGAAGGTACTGCAACACGGTGGATCGAAAAATTTCACCCAGGGCTGCTTGGCCACATGGCCCAATGAAATGTGCCAGGGTGGCTGGTAGCGTTCACTTAGCATGGTTGGGTATGACCTGGCCTAGAGAGCTATATGGTTAGTACGCTTCTCTCTTC
>NC_036852.1:8506926-8516926 GCF_002910315.2 Salvelinus sp. IW2-2015
GTCAGGGCGGGGGCCTGTCGCGCGCTGTAATCTGTGTGTTTTGCTGGTGTGTGCTTCCTGGTTCTGTCGAACTGGCTCCCCTCCCGTGACGTACGTAGGGCCCGGCTTAGACTTGCACGCTACTCGTCTTGTCGTCCTTCCTGACTGATCTTTTTACGAGGCTTCTGCTCCCCGCTCGGGAATTAGCCGGTTTAATAGATCTGCCAGTGTACTTCGTTTGATATTTGTCTTGAGGCCATTGCTCCCACCGCCGTTTTCGCTTGACTAAGCTCATGGTTAAAGAAGTTTGGGCAATTTCATCTCGCGCTACTGCCTATGACTAGGATCACTTTCTAAGGTTCTTCATTGTAGTTAGTCGGTGTACTCAGGGTCTGTCATACATTCGTTATGAGTTTGTCTGTACTTTATTCTATGTGTGTGCGTTCGTGTTTACATTTATTGGTTTATTAACATCATCTGATGTATTCAACACCACCGACTGGAGGTCGAGCTAGGTTCTTGGTCTTCAGGAAGGATCACCGCTTTACTCCCGGGGCTCGGCCGGTAAAATTCGTATTGCACGAGGGAGAGAGGCTGAGACAACCCGCTTGAGCTCAGAAACGGTCTTGGAGTGGTGAGCCAGACTTGATGCGGTTAAGAGTACTCGGTTGGTGGTGAGTGGGGTGGAGCCTTGAGTAGACTAGAAATAGCTATTGGTGCTATTTTCGCTGTAAAACATCTAAAAAATCTGGACAAATGAGGGCTGGATTCACAAGATGTTTATCTTTCCATCTTGTGATATGGACTTTTTGTGATTGCTTCGAAAAAATGTATATCCTCAGTTATTGGTTATCTCTAACTGCCCGGTGTAGATGGCATAGGCTATGACGAGGCTAGTCGCGCTGTTGTTTTGTAAGTGAGGGTCCGCGATCAGATCCAGGACAGCGGGAGAGGTGACTCGTTAGAGGTTTTAACTAACCTCCAGACGAGCTTCAATGCCATACAACTCTCCTTCCGTGGCCTCCAACTGCTCTTAAATGCAAGTAAAACTAAATGCATGCTCTTCAACCGATCGCTGCCCGCACCTGCCCGCCAGTCCAGCATCACTACTCTGGATGTTCTGACTTATAATATGTGGGCAACTACAAATACCTAGGTGTCTGGCTAGACTGTAAATTATCCTTCCAGACTCACATTAAGCATCTCCAATCCAAAATTAAATCTAGAATCGGCTTCCTATTTCGCAACAAAGCATCCTTCACTCATGCTGCCAAACAAACCCTCGTAAAACTGACCATCCTACCGATCCTCGACTTTGGCGATGTCATCTACAAAATAGCCTCCAACACTCTACTCAACAAATTGGATGCAGTCTATCACAGTGCCATACGTTTTGTCACCAAAGCCCCATATACTACCCACCACTGCGACATGTACGCTCTCGTTGGCTGGCCCTCGCTACATACTCGTCGCCAAACCCACCGGCTCCAGGTCATCTACAAGTCTTTGCTAGGTAAAGCCCCGCCTTATCTCAGCTCACTGGTCACCATAGCAGCACTCCCCCGTAGCACGCGCTCCAGCAGGTATATCTCACTGGTCACCCACAAAGCCAATTCCTCCTTTGGCCGCCTATCCTTCCAGTTCCCTGCTGCCAATGACTGGAACGAACTGCAAAAATCACTGAAGCTGGAGACTCATATCTCCCTCACTAGCTTTAAGCACCAGCTGTCAGAGCAGCTCACAGATCACTGCACCTGTACATAGCCCATCTGTAAATTGCCAATCCAACTACCTCATCCCAATACTGTATTTATTTATTAATCTTGCTCCTTTGCACCCCAGTATCTCTACTTGCACATTCATCTTCTGCACATCTATCACTCCAGTGTTTAATTGGTATATTGTAATTACTTTGCCACCATGGCCTATTTATTGCCTTACCTCCCTTACCTTACCTCATTTGCACACACTGTATATATACTTTTTCTACTGTCTTATTGACTGTTTGTTTATTCCATGTGTAACTCTGTGTTGTTTTATGTGTCGAACTGCTTTGCTTTATCTTGGCCAGGATGCAGTTGTAAATGAGAACTTGCTCATGTTCATTTATTTTCCTTTTTGTATTTTAACTAGTTGCACATAGTTACAACACTGTATATAGACATAATATGACATTTTCAAATGTCTTTATTCTTTTGGAACTTTTGTGAGTGTATTGTTTACTGTAAATTTGGTATTGTTTATTTCTCTTTGGTATATTAGCTATTTCACTTGCTTTGGCAATGAAAACATATGTTTCCCATGCCAATAAAGCCCCTTAAGTTTAAATTGAGAGAGAGAGAATACGTGAGAGAGAGAACGAGAGAGATAAACTATTTATGTTCTTGCTTATCTAGCTGAACCGTTAAACACAACTCTGTGAAGTTTCTTTTAAAAACACTTTGTTGTGGGTTAACTGTACTTTTTATGGAGGCAGTGCCTTCCCCCCTCTGATCCCCACAGTCTGGGTTCAATAAACAACTATATGTACAGTATATACAGTACCAGTCAAAAGCTTGGACACACCTATACTCATTCAAGGGTTTTTCTATGAAATAACACACATGGAATCATGCAATAAACAAAAAATTGTTAAACAAATCAAAATATATTTTATATTTCAAATTCTTCAAAGTAGCCACCCTTGACCTTGATGACAGCTTTGCACAATCTTAGCATTCTCTCAACCAGTTTCACCTGGAATGCTTTCCAACAGTCTTGAAGGAGTTCCCACATATGCTGAGTACATGTTGACTGCTTTTCCTTCACTCTGCGATCCAACTCATCCCAAACCATCTCAATTGGGATGAGGTCGAGTGATTGTGGAGGCCAGGTCATCTGATGCAGCACTCCATCACTCTCCTTCTTGGTCAAATGTAGGTGTGTGTCATTGTCTTGCTGAGAAACAAATGATAGTCCCACTAAGCGCAAACCAGATGGGATGGCGTATTGCTGCAGAATGCTGTGGTAGCCATGCTGGTTAAGTGTTCCTTGAATTCTAAATAAATTCCAGACAGTCTCACCAGCAAATCAGTTCCACACCATCACACCTCCTCCTCCATGGTTCACGGTGGGAACCACACATGCGGAGATCATCCATTTACCTACTCTGCGTCTCACAAAGACACGGTGGCTGGAACCAAAAATCTCAGATTTGGACTCATCACACCAAAGGACATGTTTCTACCGGTCTAATGTTCTTTGCTCATGTTTCTTGGCCCAAGAAAGTATCTTATTCTTACTGGTGTCCTTTAGTAGTGGTATCTTTGCAGAAATGCGTCCTTCAAAGCCTGATTCACACAATCTCCTCTGAAGAGTTAGGCTGCAATTTCTGAGGCTGGTAACTCTAATGAACTTATCCTCTGCAGCAGAGGTAACTCTGGGTCTTCCTTTCCAGTGGCAGTCCTCATGAGAGCCAGTTTCATCTAAGAGCCCAATGGTTTATGTGACTGCCCATGAAGAAACTTTCAAAGTTCTTGAAATGTTCCGCTTTGACTGACCTTCATATCTTCAAGTAATGATGGACTGTCATTTCTCTTTGCTTATTTGAGCTGTCCTTGCAATAATATGGACTTGGTATTTTACCAAATAGGGCTATCTTCTGTATACCACCCCTACCTTGTCAGAACACAACTGATTGGCTCAAACGCATTAAGAAGGAAATAAATTCTACAAAAATTTACTTTTAACAAGGCACACCTGTTAATTGAAATGCATTCCAGGTGACTACCCCATGAAGCTGGTAGAGAGAATGCCAAGAGTGTTGACAGCTGTCATCAAGGCAACGGGTGGCTACTTTGAAGAATCTCAAATATGAAAAATATTTTGATTTGTTTAACACTTTTTTGGTTACTACATGATTCCATATGTGTTATTCCATAGTTTTGAGGTCTTCACTGTTATTCTACAATGTAGAAAATAGTAAAAATAAAGAAAACCCCTGAAATTACTAGGTGTGTTCAAACTTTTGACTGGTACTGTATATATCACATATTGTGATGATGTGGTCAAGGTTGCTTAAGTGTACCTTCACACACCCATTTTCAATTTATTCTGCTGCTCTGGGAATTTGAGGGAATTCTTTTTTGTTTCTCTAAATGCAACACAGTGGCTTAGTTTACCCCACGTGTCAGGATTTTGTTAATCCAACAACTCAAAGAAATAAGGTAAAGACCGTTCGACAACTGTAAATGTTATCTGAAAGTGATTGTTGTTGCTTCCCTGGTACTCCCGATTTCCCTATGATTGCCATATTCTCCATAATTGCGAGACCTGGAACCCAACAAATACATTGGACTTTGATAAAGTATGAGAACATTCTGACAGAGGATTACAGTTGTTTGGTCTACGTAGCCTACATCTGTCAGGTAAATGAGTGCAAGAGGCCTGGCTCTCCTACTGTATGTGGTTGTTGTCAGTCCTCCTTTGGTATAGGGGAAACCCTATAATTAGATACAATGCATGAGATCTGGTCCTTGTCTTTCTGTTTTTTGAGCAACACATTAGGACTGCATGAATCAGCCTAAATCACGTGGGTTACTCTATTATCATAGCACTAGTATTCATACATCTTCAGGGTGTGTCACTGCATGATTTCTAATTGAGCTCCACCCAATTTGATCATTAGTTAATAGCTACATAACGTAACTCGGGGAAATGGGCAAATATTGAAGGGGTGGAGTTGATTGTGTTGTATTTTATATCATATTGCATTTTAAAAGGGGTTATTGTGTGTATAATTAGCTTTAGATTTTTCGGCAGAAGCTAAATTTATTGTGTGTATCATTAGCTTTAGGTTTTTCGAACAGAAGCGTCAAAAGTCAAAGATAATATACAGTATATTAATATTCTGATGCGAAAGGATGGTTCAGTCCTTTTAAGCAGCCCTTTGATCCCTGTAACATTTCTGGTAGTAACGTTTCCACGACGACTGGAGCTTATATGAAGCTTATACAGAGCAATGGTCATAGCCAGCGGCAGTGGGAACAGTGACAGAGATGTACCATGAACATTTCTGTTTCAATGTGCCCCCCCCACCCTCAATTTATTAACTGGCCTTCAGCTCAAGAAGCCGAAATCCTGACCCTAATCCTGACCCTCAAGAAGTCTTGGGGGGGGGGGGGGGCAACCAACCTTCCTACAGATCTGTTGTTTCTCTGGTCAAAACAAGATGCTAATTAATTACCATTGGCATCTTTAGCAAATGCATGTCAGTTCCTATTTGGGTTTTCGATCAGTTATCTGATCCAGCAGAATGTTTAGAGGACACCACTGGGATTTCTGGCCACTGGTTGGTAGTCTGTGTGCTCTAGGGAGCGTGGCTGGTCGTTACTAGCCGCCACACCATACAGACTGGTCGTGTTTTTACCATACATTGTTTTCATTACCTTGGGTTTGAAGCACCATGCAGTTGTAAATCATGAGATTTCCTTTGCCATGTGTGTTGACTTCATTGCCACAATCAATGCAGTATTGTTGCTATCAAAATAGATAACGCTGAAAGAAATATGACGAGGCCAAGGTGGCGGTTAAATAAAATAAATAAAAACACATGGACTTAGAGGTATTGTAAAAGTTCTGGTTAAGTAGGCCTACCAATGATGCATATGAACAATATATGAATTCATATACTGTATGTATGTCTATGGTTGGTGCATCTTCAAAAAATGCATGCAGTCGAACATTTTACATCCTGTTTATAACCGAGGCTGTTCCACCTCTGAATTACTTCATCAGGAGGGTAATGGCAGAGTGTTCACTGTCATTAGACAGAGATAATAAGTACAAGGTCAGGAGATTTCAGAATTATCCAGCCTTTTCCCTGCAGTTCTGTCAGATTCATAAAGTTGTGTTCTAGTGCTGGTTCACATTAATCAGCATTTTAATTGCCACTTACCTCATATTGTGTGGGGAATAAGGCCAATTTCCCTGAGTCTTCTCTTTAAGTAAAATGAACCAGGTCTTTCGGAGAGAGAGAGAGTAGGAGAGAGCAAGAGAGAGAGCGAGAGAGAGAGAGAAAGAAAGAAAAATATACTTTATCAATATATGTTTTTTATATGTATTATTATTATAATAATAATAATTATTATTATTATTATTATAGTAGTTGTAGTAGTCGTAGTAGTAGTCGTCGTAGCAGTAGTGGTAGTCGTAGTAGTAGTAGAAGTAGTAGTACTAGTAGTAGTAGAAGTAGTAGTACTAGTAGTAGTAGAAGTAGTAGTACAAGTAGTAGTAGCAGTAGTAGTAGTAGTAGTAGTAGCAGTAGCAGTAGCAGTAGTAGTAGTAGTACTATTATTAGTAGTAGTAGAAGTCATCGTCATCGTCATTGTCATCGTAGTAGTAGTATTACATTTTATATTATTATTTTACTTTCTCATTCAACATACAATTAGTTACATTATGTTTAGAATGATTTGGTTTGAGTTTCCAGTACTGGAATATAAGGATGTACATAAACGCATGTTCTTTAACTTTACCTGTCTGCATTCTGAGGACTGTAATTACTCTCAGTCAAGGTGATTAATGGACATTACTTAATACATTTCCTGTAATTAAGTGTCCACCTGCAACTAGACTGGAATCAATTACCGTTTGTTGACATCATTTCCTCTAGGTATTAGTGAGGTATTAGCAGTGGAGTTTCACTCTGGAGTTGTCATGTTACCCACACTGAGGTGCTTACCTTGCTGTTTTCCCTCCCCTCAGAGAATGTTTTACCTAACAGTTCAAGGTCAATTAATAATCAGTTACTACAGCACTGTCAATAAGCAAAACGTATTGGGCTGGAACTGAGTAAGTCACATCATTTACAATATTCCCCCTTGCAATGCATGATGGCCACCAACACAAATCCCAAGGTTTGCCCATATCCACTTTATTCCGATACGTCTGTGTTATAACTCTGGGGTATGGCTTGAACTACTGTGTTCAGGTAATCATCTTGAATCTTTTGTCATGTCTTTCTTTGATGGGCAGTTTGATCAATTACAATTGATAGCTGTTTCTCAACGTCCAGCTGTTCAGCTGCTTAAACAAACACGCATTCTCCTGAAAACAGATGACTCATTAGAAACAGCAGGAGATGACCTTTTCGTAAAGATGGTGACACGAGTGGAAGGTCAGTGTCACCGCTAAATGGCATATACCCCTAAGTGAATGTCAATCTCATGTATTATTGTTGTGCCGCTTCGCTGTCGTCGTCAAATTAAATATGACGCAAGAATGAATTCGGTCATTAAATCAAATCTGTTAGCCGTCTGCATCCGTATGATAGGTTAGGACGACGTTTTCACACTGAAACTACATGCCTACCTTCTTATTCTCCTTGAACCGTTTTGATGAATAAATAGGATTCATATACAGATTATATTTGCTTCAGTCTTCGAGAACACTCAGAATAATAGTATGCATTACGTTTTTTTTCCCCATTGTGCACCACAACAAAGGCAAAAGGGGCTCTTGTTCCAAAAAGTTGGATGTCAACATGTACAGAGGGGGCTGACTGGTCTAAGTTTAAGAATTGACTTGATCCTGCTTCAATCAAGATCGTTTGTCCCGGTCTTGACAGCTTTGGACCAGAGCCTCCCACCACAGGGTGCATCCCAAAATGGCACCCTCAAAAGTAGTGCACTATAAAGGGAATAGGGTGCCATTTGGGAAGGAGCCACGGTCTTTCCGTTTTGTTTCAATGCTACAGTTCTAATGGCTCCCGAGGCAACATGCTGGCACCCCTGACAGGAGAGTCCCCCAGTATTGACAGTCATTGTCTTCCAGCCTAACCTCAGCTAACTCTAGAAGCAGAACTATTTCAAAGCATTTTTGAGGGCTGGAAGAGTCTCTTACTAAACTAGTAAAAAAAAAAAACGATTTCACCTTTCCACGTATTACATGCGGACTACAGACCGGTTAAGTTTGAATATGGTCACCAATAAGACCATTTACATTTTACACACAATGGGTCACTACACCAGGAGTCACCCTGAACTTTTCTAGTCATCAATAGTGATGTCATTAGAAGTAGAACTCGGAAGAGGAGGAGACGTGCCTCAGCAAGTCGAGGCAGAAGTCCATTTGCACAGCACCCCTCCTTACTCTTACTTAGATTGCCTGTTCACTTGTTTATGTGGAACTGTGCCTGAAACCACCTGCAAAGATAGCAGTTAAAGTGCTTAACATTTTAAGCAATTTCCTAGGGCCTTTTGAGGTTGCGTATCCCAGATCCAGGATTAATTCACCAATGGCTGCTCGACTGTTTCAGCACTCATCAGAAAGCAGCGATGGTGTGAGATCTAGAATTGTGTTTCCACTATTTTACTGTTAGAGGCTTTACATGCCCTGGCAAGAACAGACTTCCATCCATTTCTTAGAATTCCGGAGGGGAAATCAGCTCAACAATGACTGGAATAAGTATGGCACAGGTTAATACGAAATGGATGTCAGTATGAATTTCGGCATCCAATCACTTGAACTGAAGCAGATGAACACTACAAGTGGGGAGTAGCCAAATAAGGACACCTCTTTTCGGAGACATAAAGTCAATCCTTCACATCTCAATGTGGAGTATCAGTAGGTCTGTGCCGTCTGTACAGAACAAACAACATTTGTAGTTTCGTTTTCCAAATTCAGAAAAACATGTTTTGAGAATTAACGCTGCTGCTAAACTATTTGAACTGAGTGGTTCGAACTGAATCAGCATATATAGACTTAACAGGTAATATGTGTATATTACACCTTGCTAAATAGATATTGGCCTCTAATGAATATGATAATTCTACACTGCCTCCATTCACCGCCGTTTAATTGGCTGAGAAGTAAGAACTGCAAACAAGACTGAGTCAGCACACGTTACCAAGATGTAATTTAGTTTGCTCTGGGTCAACAGCTTCCAGCCATCTAACATAGCGGTCCTCAACACTGCGGCATGGCTTGTGTTTTGAACAACACGGCCAAGGAACTGATAGCACGAGGGGAGAATAGGGACTATGTAAGTAATGTGTAAGTAAATATTGAACATATAAGTAAACATACTGTATCATATAAGGTAAGTGAACATAATCCCATCCCTAATAACACTTCTATTGAACTCAGTGTGGTTATAATAGGGATACGTGATTATGTTATCATTCATTTATCTGAGAATTTATTTCTGACAATTAAACCATTAGGATGTTAATTTGTGATTACGGATTAATGAGTTGATTAGAGGAGTGAAATGTTTACAGAGAGGTTGGAATGTGTTCAGTAAATATTGTTCAAAGACAGGACATCATATCATATCAGTGGATTGTTCACTTTAATTAATCCTGAAACCTCTCAGAATTCCCCCTGGGATTCATTATCCCAACCAAAATCTGCATTCTTAATTATTTAATTTAGGATAGTGTTTGTGGAAATTGCAAATTAAAAAAAAATTCTGAGCAATTATTTATTTGTTAAAATCTAAATTAAAGAAAGACAAGAAAGTGTTTTTCCCTAACACTTGAAAGGTAGAGAGAGGTACTATACTTAAAATGAAAGCAATTTGCCACATAAGAAATGCTTTATAACTGATTGCCTTGACTAAAACTTCAATGAGATCTTTACCAGTGTAAAGACATTCTCATCCAGCATATCAAATGGCGGAGGAGGGATACTGCCCCCTTATTTTTTTATATGTAACAAACAAGTCCCCATCAAAGATATAATTAATGGTACTAGGCCAAAACTAAAACAGTCCATCATGGCAGAGATGACTGGGAGAGACAGAAGTATGGTCTTTGTAGTCTAATCATGATCACAAAACCTGTTTGGAATCTCTGTATTTCCAGGGGACTTTGTTGTAGAACTACCGAGGCATCCAGGGTCACATGCAATTAAAACTGGGCCAGCACTTGGTCTTTTTAAAGCTAACAATAATAGACCTATACAGTACGTAGACCACCTACGTTTAAGAGTTTAAATACACCACGTTGGATTATTCGCTAGAGAGACAAAACATGTCTGA
>NC_036852.1:8527295-8536753 GCF_002910315.2 Salvelinus sp. IW2-2015
CACACACACACACATACACATACACATACACATTCACATACACACACACACAGTAAAACTTAAGATTGTAACATCTGACAAGCTGAGTTTGACTCTTATGAAATGCAAATAAGGGCTCATTTTAAATGGAATTGTATTCCACAATTGAAATAAAAACTTTAATTTAAATCAGATGTATATTTTTTACTTCTCACTGTAATGACAAGACGTGGGTTTAAGGCCGGACAGAAAATCCCCAAGGTGCTCTGTCACTTCATTATTTTATTAATGATTTGTGCCTTTCCAGAGAGTGGCCATCTTTTGATAAGTTCTTATCTTCAGGAAATGATTATGACTGATCAAATAAAGGGGAAAAGACTCGCCTCTTGTCCATTGTGAATTATCATTAGCATGGAATAAGTGTATGCATTTCAGGAGGATAAACATCAAGCTAGTGTATGTTTCCCACATTCCACTTAGACTTGTTTGAACTCCTGTTTCTCATGACTCTTCCTAGGCTTTTACTAGAAAGTGTACACTCGTAAACATCAACACACTCAGCAATAGTAACTATGATCTGGTACCATAATACTGCCTCAAAACAGCCTGATTGTCCATCTCCAACGCAAGTGGCTATCCCTCAACTACTATTATCTCAGTACATCTTAGCTCAATGTATTGGAAAGGAAGATCACTGTTAGCCTACCCTTTCATTCCACTATACGTCTATTTAGAAAGCGTATGGATGCTGGTACGCTAGCCGTGCCTCGGCAAACACACCTATTGATCATATTACCAACTGCAGTCTAGTGAAGGTCGAGTTATGATCAATATGAATTGAGCGTCTACAAAAACAAAAATTGCAACTTGACATTAATGAGGGGGGAGTCCCTTCAACATTTAAGGTGGAATGGCCGTCCATGATCTCAGATCATGTAGTTTCATGGTTAAATGACCTTTTATGATCATTTTTATAATTCTGTCCTGACGCATGTAATACATTCAATTATATAGAAGTTGTATCCCCCACCACTTAATCATCCTCTGAGAGTTGTATTTTTTATTTTTTAATGTCTCTATTAACCAACAACATTGTGTCTATAGCCCAAGTAGTGACATTAGGCAGAAGCATGGTGTGTAGCAGTATCAGACTCAGCATCTGCACCGTGGCGTGTGTCTCCATGCACCATGACTGTCGCTTGGTTGCCTGTACAGGCCCCAAGCACTACCTGGGCTCTGATTCTGCTAACAGCTGCAGGGAGGAGGAAGATTTGAGGGATTTAATTTATCCCCGGGCTGGCCACCACAAATGAGTACAGACAGCTTTTTCATAGCCATCGGACACATCTGCATTTGTAAGGGGAAACCATATTGTAGACATATTCTGTTTTGTTATATTACACAGTATTACAGTAGGCTGCTGGATTTCATTAGCTGATTAATCTAGCTAAGACTTGTGCACATATTCTAACCTTGATTTCAATATGAAATATGCATTTCAGAATCGAGTGGTTGTAAATGATGAGTGTAGTGAAACGGTATGCCTTGGATCATACAATGCATACGGCTATTGTCATGTTCAATATTTCAGGACAATCCCTTGGGTTGTGATTCTGTTTCAGATAGATAGATCTGTATCCACCTTAAATCCAATGACCGTGTGCGGTGGACAGCAAGCAAAGGTGGTCAATGCAATTCAATTGTAGACCTGAGTGTATTGAACTTTGTGCAATTCTACATGGGTCATCTCTGGACAATATGCTGGCTATCTGGTAGCATCTGTGCTTTCTCCCACTAATAGAGTCCCTGCCATGGCTCTAGGACATGACAGGGAGCACTAAACAGGTCACATGTTGTGTCTTTCAGCCATATTTCTGTCAGGCCTGTCTTTTTGGACAAGGGAATGCTTAATGCACAAAGGCTATGCAAACAGAACTGAGACACCGCTAGCCTCCAACCCCCAACTAACCACTCATCGGATGTGTAATGCTACTCCAAAGTAACGTTACACCTGCACGTCTGATTTTATTCCCATCCCTCGGGGGAACTGAGGAGGCGGGGGTGATACACGTATTGCTTTTCAGTAGCTACCAGTCCAAAGGATTCGCGTTGGCCAGGATTCCTGTAACACTGAATTTAGTATGCAGATAGGATGGTATGGGGGGGGGGGGGATGCTATGTTTGCACCTCTGCCTAAATGTGATAATGACAATATTGACTGACGGCTAAACAGGGAATGATGTATAGCACAGTCATAGAAGTAAATACACATTTTTGTTTGCCTCAGGAAATGTATCTTCTAACAAATGTCATCTGTTTTCTTCTGTTGCAGATTTTCTACAATTGACCTGAACATTCTACTAAATGTGGGTTTTTGTACGTTTTCTCACAATTTTGGATAGTTCACCTCTTGTCTCAATAGTTTTTGCCACAAGTTCCTCTGGTGTTAGGGAGACAGCAAACTTATTTTAGCTTTGAGGCCAAAGGCACATGACTAATATTTTTGAAAATATAAGCAGCAAAATTGCAGCGTAAAATTGCCGTCCCTGCCACTGCTTTCATTAAGATTAAAAAGAGCCACAAATGCAGGGTAGTGGCGGTGAGCAAAATGAGTTAACCTAATATGAAAAAAATATCTAATGGCAATATATAAATATATTTATAAAGAATGAATTGAACATTTCCAGGGTAGCATGTCTATTTGATATTGTGTGGTGCTGTGGGGGTATAAGATGCAGAGGTTGAGTATCGGTATATATAGCCAGTGCAACAACATTTCAGATATGATATTCATAATTATGTAATTCTCACATTTTGAGTGGACATTTGACAGTTAATCCGATGAATTGTCACATATGCCAACGCAGTAGACCCCGTTTGCAGCTCCTCATCAATTCCAATTGACTTTTATTCCTTTAGACATGCTTGTAATGGGGATGCTTAGATTCGGTCCAAAAGGGCCAATTGGTTAATCAATTTGATGACCTAATTGATAGAGGCTGTTAATTGACAAAAAGGCAACAATGAAGTGCATTAGAGATGTAGCAGCAGACAGCTATCAAAATAGCAGCTAGTGGGTTAGAGCAACGCACTAGAAGGTCATAAGAGGTCAAAGATAAGGTTAACCTTATCAAGAAGGTTGAATTCAAGACTGAACTGTGTCAAGTATATTAGCTGCGGTCCAGTTTCATCAAGTATGGTTTGGTCACGCATGTGTCAAGCAACGGATGCTTATATTTCAGTGTATCAGAGATCCAGAGTTAGTGCCTCACTGTGGCTGTTATGTAGAGTTAACTGTGTGAACACACACACACACAACACACACACACACACACACACACACACACACACACACACCACACACACCACACACACACCACACACACCACACCACACACACACACACACACACACACACACAACACACACACACACACACACACAACACACACACACACACACACACACACACACACACACAAATACATAGAGGGAAATGTGAGGGAGTGTGACCAAAAGAGGGAGGGAGAATGAGAAAGAGAGTGGCACAGAGTGACAGAGAGACAGAGAGGGAGAGAGTGAGTGTGCATGTGTGCATGTGTGTGTGTGCATGTGCGTGTGTGCATATGCGTGTTTGTGTGTGTGCATATGCGGTGTGTGCGTGTGTGCGTGCGTGCGTGTGCGTGTGCGTGTGTGTGTGTGTGGAAGCCAGTGAGAGAGTAAAGGAAAGCATAAAGGCCTGCATATCATTAAAAAAGTATTACTTCTTACAAACTTCAAAAACCTGAAACTTTTTGTTCTTCTTCTTCCTAACCACATTCAAATGTGCAGGTTTGTTTTGGGGATAAAGCCCCTGACTTTGATCACCACTAATTAGACACTCTCTGGTTTCCTTCTGTACCTATAGCTCATTAGGTTGTATAGGTTATCTCTCCATAATCTCTGGCTGCTACCCAGACGAGGGTGCTCTGGTCCTGGGTAGTAACTCCTCCAAGCGAGGGAAGGTGAGGACTGAACGATGAAAGAAGCCTTTCCGTTCTGTGCAGATCAATACCCAGCACTCCTTTGCCTATGGGGGATCAAGCGTTCAAATCACAAAGGGAGGTTTTGCATAAAGATCCAAACAATGGTTCACAAGATGTTTTATCTTCTGCTGCCTTATACAAACCCATCCCATCTCTCTTTCTTTTGCTGTCTCTGTTTCTTCCTTTTTCTTCTTTGTCTCCTTCAAGATGATCTTTTAGAAGGGAGTGTATGGCTTAATGAAGCAGGGTATTCTCAAAGTTTTCATCAAATTTCTCATACATTTTCGAAGATAGACTCAATCAGCACCTATAGATTTGTATACCATTCTGATCTGTGTAGCCTAATATGTCACGTTGGCATAAAGGGTCGGGAGACAGGCGCAGGAATGCGTAGTAGGGTTTTTTATTAAGCCCAAATTACGGCGTGCCGTGTAAAGGCACGGGGACGAAGACCAAACAAACACGTAACAAAAACACAGGGTTGAAACCCAAACCAAAGAGCGAGGAGTACCTCGAATAAATAACACATGCGCACAATGATTAACACACGGGACGAGACCCGTAATCATCTGCGCAATCCACAAGGGCACGAAAGCCCAAAACACACAGCACAGGTACTCACACGTACCAACGGACATTGTAACAATAATCGACAGGACAATGGTAAACCAAGGGCACACTTATACAATTACTAATCACTGGGAATAGGGGCCAGGTGTGCGTAAGGAAAGTTCCGGAGGGATCCGTGACATAATAACTGTTAGTGAACTGTACAGACTCGGTCACATTCTAATGTGCAGAGGACAAATACTTGTACGGGCAAATAAACATAAACGGCATAAAATAAGGAACTATTGATTATTACATTCATTGTTGATATATTCATTCCAAATAAATGATCTCGAAAACAATTGATCATAGCCTTACAGTAGTCAAGACAATCTAGCAAAACACAAAACTACACTGCTTAAGTGGCCTATTGCACACGTCGTTGATTACATGAAGTTAGATTTTTCAGTTTGTGACAGTGTTCAGTGCTCTGTTCTCTGTCTCTTTAAAATGAATGCTGTTGACGATGAGAAAATACAGTACATCATTCATACAGCTGCCAGATGAAGTCCATTAAGTCTCATTAAAGGTCGTTAGAGCCTCACAAAGACGTGATTCTAAATAAGTTTAACTAAGTTTAATTCAATGAATATGATTCCCTTTGAAAAACAACACTCCACTGTCCATCGGACTGGACTGTCAATGCGGCTGAACAGTTTTTTCACCTTCCGGGAACCGAAGAGGGAAAATGAGCAGAGAGGCAGCACTGCGTCTCAGAGATAAAAGGAGAGAAGAGAGACATCTTCAGTTAGTCTTTAGCATGCAGCTCTGGCTCTAAGAATATCCACGATATTAGAATTCCAGAACTGTGTGGAAGTTGTGCGAAAGTTCTCAAGAGGCTTGGTTTGTGTGTCAGACGTCTGATTACCAGAATTCCACTAGATGTTCTAATGCAGACTGGTCTCATTCAGTGATCACAGTCAGGCAGAGAGTTTGAGCCAGACAGAAAGCACTGTAACGAAAGTCTCTTATTCTAGAGTAGCTTCTCCCCTCACACAGTGTCAGACATGAGAGGAGAACAGAATGGGGAGAATGACACCAGATGGGGTAAGGTGGAATTTTACACCGACACACATCTACGCACGCAGAAAGACACATACTCGAACACACACATACGCACACACTCACTATGAATGTGGGGAAATAATTTTGTCACTTCACTCTTGCCGTCACACTTTTTGCCATGATTATGTGACCCTTATTGCAAGTAATTTCCCTTGGATTAGAAAAACAATCCATTCAATCAAGCCGAGGAGAGGGAAAAAATGGTTGGAGAGAGGAAATCTCTCAAGAAGTTGGAGAAGGGTGTTGAGGGAGAAGGGGAAAGAGAGAGCAATCTAGAGGGCTGGATATATTTCCGTCTCAAGTAATTCATTTATGTCTTCAAAACTGTTTCAGAGAACAGAGTTAATGTGCCTTTGTTGTACTTAAAAAGCTTATCCACTCTGTATGAAGAAAGGCAATACGAACACTTTAGAAAAAGGGGGCTACAAAGAGACCGAACTATGAAAAAAAAGGGAATGGCACCACTGATAAAGTTGGGCAAATTAAGTCATTGACCTGCAGTAGAGATTAATAGCAACAAGGTGCCCCATCTTCAGAAGTGATGAATATTCTTCAAACGGCCAGGGAACGCTGATGGGGCCGCTTGATGTGGATGACATTGAAAGTTTGGGAGAACAGAAAAATTATGTCATTTTTCATTTGTATGCAAATTCGACTGTTACACAAATTAACCTTCGAACCCCGTGTCACTCCTCATCTGGCGGAATGCGTTCCCCCCCTCGCTAGCCCCATGTGGTGCAGCCTTGTTGCTCTCCTCAGGTCAACCCGGGCTCTACCACCGTTTAAGAGGAAGGGGCTAAAGTCACAATGCCACTCTTTGTTTACCCGTGATTACTGGGAGCAAGGGGAGCCAGCCCAATAGCTAGAATGAAACTCAAACTGCCACCACCACTGCCGTTGTGAAATATAAAAGGCACATACTCTGCTGTGGTCCCTCCACGTGCAATGCTGGCTCGATTGAAATGCAAAAAGGCAACTGTGCCCACCTCGAATGGCTCCGGAGCAGCTACTGCTAATCCTCTCCAGCAGCTTTAAGGTGAACCAACCTCCAAACCTCCAGGACAATGTACAAATCCTGTTACTTACTTGTCCTTTCAGCCAAGAAGTCGACCCTACTCTTTTTCTCCAAACGTCTCTTTATGTGGGGAACCACCTGAAACAAATGGCACAAATGCCACCATCTGCATGTGAAGGCGACACAGGGAGTAGTGATTGAGACCTCTAACTGATGTGGGTTTAACTATGATAATAGGCTTCAGTGTTTCTATTCGTTTCAGTCTTTTCAGCCTTTTTTCCTGTTGGAGTTGGCATAATGGCACCCATTGGTTGCAGGTGTCCGTGAAGATGTTTGTACCCTTCATCAATTAAATTGTGAACCCAAAAATGACTAAGTAATTTCCCTTGCCTATAACGGCACCAATACAAAACAAAATTTCTGAAAATCTTGCCATTTGCATCCAAAGTATAGTATGTCGATCAACTAGTAATGTAACTTAATTTGGCAGTAGCTTAGTGGTAGTTGAACCTGATAGTGTGTAGCTAACTACTGGAACTACACACTACTTTCTTTGCAAAAAGAAAATATAGGCGAAGTAGGCAGGAATTTTCTTTATTTTTTGGCATTAGACCTGCCTAATTCTTACTTCAAACCTGTTACCATATGATACCAGAGTGATCTGTCATTGGAATTTGTAGTCTATGACATTTCAGATGAAGATATTATCATTTTTGAAGAAGTAGTTTGGATGTAGTAAACTACTTTTTCAAAGTAACTTCAGATAAATAAACTGTATTTTTCTTAACGGTAGCTTCAGAGCAGCTTCACTTCCACCAGTGTGAAGTAATTGGTAGCTTGGTAAACTATATTTTCAGAGTAGCATCCGCAACACTGCTTAAAATATGCCATTGAGGAACCATTTTTCCAGGGATTGGGTAAATAAAGCAGAATATGCATAGCTGAAATCTCACAGGGCATTTGGTAGAAACCCCAGACCCCAACAGCATGGTGGCGAGTGTGGTGAGCAAAATGGGTTTAGACAAACAAACAAAACACACACAGAGACACACAAACACACTCTCGATGGCCACAAGCAGCTCTGCAGTACTTTTCCTTCAAAGGTTTCCCTCAGGATACACTGTATGCGAATATAATCCAAGCAGTCTTTGAAGTGCACACTTGAAATGTCTTTTGGCTCAACTACTGGAAGTGCCATCTCTCTCTTATGCTTTGGGTTATTGGAGGAGAAAAGCAGCTTCTGTCGAGTGAGGTGGAGAGCCTGCACCTGGTGGTCCCTTTTCCCTCCATTTTCCCTCCAAAATGTTCAAAACATTTGGTTTTCTCCATCACTTTCTGCTCGGTTTTTGGGTGAACCCCCAATGTAGTTCATGGTACATTTGCAATTGTAGACTAACTTCTGCAGAGAAAAGTAACATTTTTTTTTTTAAATAACATGTAGAGACATGTTTGGGTTTTGGAAGAATGACATCTTTCCTCATCATGACAACGATTTCAGAACCCCGGCCCTGGCAAGCATCTGTTAATAGAAGCGGGATTCTAATGAGTTCTGGTACACACAGACAGCCCACAGACCCACCCTCTAGTCAAGGGGTCAAATTTTAATCACCGGCTCTCAAGATGTGCATTTCCAACTGCATTTAGAGTGTTGCCCATCTCAAGCCACATGAGTGGCTGATAATCAACCCTGAAGTTGTTGAGGCAATTGAAAATGTGATTAGATACTGTGTGTTGCATGACTGAGTCAAGAGCTGCAGCCACACGACCATATGTCAGGCTTTTGAACTCCCTCAGGCAATGCAAGATTTCAGTACCTCAGGTTCATCTGTCTATAGGCACCTCCATTTAGGTGGGAAAAAAACCTGTCTCCAGCAACAGAAAGAGATTAGGGTAGAGCTACTGCCAAAGAAACAAGACAATGCCCCTGAGACTGGGGCATCCGTTATTGTTTTATGGATGTTCTTCTAACATTTATAAGAGAGGTGGCATTTGAGATGAAGAGCAGTGGGGACAATGTGCAAGTATCATTGAATAATTAGTTTGTGGCCTAGATCTGGTGAAGTGTTCTAGTTGATGAGCTTGGACAGTAGCCGCTGGAGGTGAGGAGATTCTTGGGGGGGGGGGCTGACATAGTTTGTTGGGAGATTCCTTGGAAATGATAGTTCCACAGGAACTATCCTATAGTGGAGGGCCATGAGATGGGACAAATGCTACAGGCTAAATAGTCTAGGTGGTCAGTCCCATAACATGATATGGCTATTCACACCAGATCTTGTGATAGGTCGATTGGGAGGTATGGTGGGAGAAAGTTAGGGGCAAGACATGATAAAAAAGTTGGAAAAAAACATATGCTGGTATGAAGACAATCATTGAAGAAGCAAAGTATACCCACTGGCTCCAGGTCATCTATAAGTCTTTGCTAGGTATAGCTCCGCCTTATCTCAGCTCACTGGTCACCATAGCAAAACCCACCCGTAGCACGCGCTCCAGCAGGTATATTTCACTGGTCATCCCCAAAGCCAACACCTCCTTTGGCCGCATTTCCTTCCAGTTCTCTGCTGCCAATGACTGGAATGAACTGCAAAAATCGCTGAAGTTGGAGACGTATATCTCCCTCACTAACTTTAAGTGTCAGCTGTCAGAGCAGCTCACCGATCGCTGCAGCTGTACACAGCCCATCTGTAAATAGCCCATCCAACCAGCTACCTACTTCATCCCCATATTTGTTTTTGTTTTTCTGCTCTTTTGCACACCAGTATTTCTAC